>NW_010548321.1:0-10415 GCF_000687285.1 Phaethon lepturus
CCCCGCACTCCTCTCGGCACGCCGCGCCTGCTGAGACTGCTGCTGCTGCCAGGGTTGGCTTCCCTGGTTTGTACCGTGTGTTTGTGACGAAATGGTGTCCTTTTAGAAATGTCGCGGCGCTGAAACTGGTACGTTTTTCCTTTTAAAGGGATGATGAGAAAGTCCACTATCACTTCAGGCAAGAACTGACAGTTTTCTCTTGCTACTCCTTTTTTTACATATTAAATACTGAAGTTCTTACTTTCACAAACAAAAGTAATAGCCAAGGCCAATAAAGCCCTACTGAAAATACTAAACAGACACGTTGGTACAACTGAAAAGGCAACTTGGGCACAAATCCATGCGATAAAGGCACTAACCTTACTATTTTATATTTTTTTTTTAGTAAGCTGCAGCTAAAGAAATGCAACAGTTGCAGAGTAAGACACACCGGAGTTTCAAAGCACCTCATGATTTAAGTCGCAGTTCAGAACAAGGCTGCTCTCCCGAGTCCATCCGCAATTCTCCCTCCTGCAAAAGTATTCCCTAGCAAGAATGTCCCTGCTCTACCTTATAAAACTGTCTTACCGAAAAATTAAATGTCAACTTAGATATTTTATTAATTTATCTACATTTCTCCAATAGTATATCCTTTTGTTCTAACAATGTCTTGTAAGTACATAAATATCTAGAGAAGCATACAATTTCATTGTCCAAACTTCCCACCAAGGAGAAAAAAAACAACTTTTTTCTTTGGATGGTTTAGACTAAAAGTTACCTGAGAATGAAATTTTAATTACAAGAATTGCCATAGATGCCGTTCTTTATTCTGTACATGAAATATCTCCAAAGAATCTGGTTAAAAGGTGTTTCCAAAAATACAAAGAACCATCTCGGATTGACTGTTATAGCTCTTCATTTTTAGCTTTTAGTAGATGTAGTGACACTTCTTCAATTAAACTAAGTCCAACAGAATATCTTTTTTTAAAATTACCTAGCATATTTTAATCTAACAACTTTAAAATTAAAAAAAAAAAAAATCCATTCTGAACTCTTATACCCTAGACAAAGACTTGAATGTAAGAGGTAATGCCATGATTATGGAATGAAGTGAGGTTTGGGGTGGTAGGTTTTTTTTTCCAGCAAGGAACTTCCCAGTGGACCCTAGAGATTAATTAAAGTGGAACTGAAATAATCTTTCATAACACATCTGAACAGACTGTCTTCATGAAAACTGTAAAAAGTGGGGAAAAAAGTAAAAGGGGGACAGAACATATGAAGTATAAGGGTAGGAATAAGCATATTAACTTCCTTCCTTTAGATTTTAAGGCAGAAAGGCTAGGAGAAATTATAGCAATAAAAACAATTACATGTTACTGTTTTTTTTGCTTTTGAGGTTCTTTGTTTGTTTGGGTTTTTTTACACTAAAGAGAAGCATCAAGTCCAAAGGATAACCACTATGTTCAGCCAGCAAATAATGTCTTATTTCTTGTGGTTGGTTCAAAAAAAAAAGAATAGTGCAGCAAGAAGATGAAGAGCAAGCAGATGATTTATATGGATGGAGAAGAGAAGTTTAAAAAGAGAAGACATATGGAAGTACACACAGTGTCCTTATAAAAATTAAATAGAAAAGCGATCAGAACCAGCGTCATTGTTTATAAGAAAAACTGGAAGTTATAGGAGACAAGAAGCATGTCTCCTATTTCTCCTCTCCATCTAAAAAGTTACAAATAACTCCTGCATAAATGTTCTTATTTTTCTGAACTATCAGCTCATACTTACAAGTGATGTGAAGATGACGACATTAAACGAAGCTAAATACGACTGTTTTTTATCTTTCAGATACGGCAAGAAGTTGCAGTATTTCTTTTCTTTTTCAATAAGCATGTGCTTTACAGATCTTTTTAATAAAAAAATGCAAGGAAGCTCAAAGTGATAACTAAAACTGCTCTGCACAAACTATGGAAGGGCACCAAATCTTACCAAGATTTCAATCTGAGCTTTGGGTTATGGAGAAATACCTCTGTCAAAAAATTATTCTGTAATCTTGAATCAGTATTGTATAAGAAACTATAAATTTTTTACAAATCAGGTTTTACTAATCTCTGCATTCCAGAATGAAATTAAGATTATAAATGTTATATTGCTTTTAACATTTTTACAGAGATTAAAAGTGGAATTGGACAATAATTGTTTGCTTACACAGATATAATTCCTTTCAAAGATGCTACACTTCAAATTTCCTCTCTCTACACTTTATAAAGTTATCTCTATGTTTATGGACAAATTATGTTTCTTACTCTCTCAAAACTGTAGTTTTTAAGTGTTCTTCCAGATCTTCCAGACTGCATATAATTAAGCTCATAAATACAAGTCATACAGCAAAAGGAAAAGAGATGGTGCCAGATTCCTAAGTCAGAACCTAATACCAGAATAATTTCCGTCATGCTGCCTCACCAACAGCTCATCCTAACCAATACCTAATTTTGTTGCAGATTTATGCATTTTTTCACTTAAACATCAATAAACATTGTTCATACAAAACACTTCTCTCTCAGAAACTCTCCTTACTTATAAACAAACAATTTATTCCTGGTGATGAAGAAATTTACTATTAATCATTCAAAGGCTGAATTCATTCCACTTACTTTTAGGGTCTTAAACATGGTGCCAAGACAAGATCTCTCTCCTACAATCCCTGCAAGCCTTCACCATCCTCCTGGGAAACATTTTGTCACTAATTTTAGAGTAAGTTTGCACTATACAAAGTGTAAAGTGTGTCGTAATTTAGTGCTCACAATTAAGTACAACAAATTCAGGCTTTCCCCCTCTGCCTTCACCCCAGTTACTGCAAGTATGTCCAAAAAGGCACAAGGCAAAGATTTAGTAGAAACAAAACCCACTCTCCACAGATGGCAAAACTTAATTTACTTTGTATTTGGGAAGCCTGTTTGACAATATCAGGTCAGTCTAAATGACCTATGGTTTCCTTCGGTGCGTATTGAGGTGCAAATTTAATGGAAAAAATCAGACATACATATACATATATCAGCATAAAATTATGATTATTCATTTTAACACCTAGCTAGTTTTGCTTCACAGCTTTACCTGAAGAATCTAGCCACAAAGCTGAAAGTGAGAAGCTTATAGATACTGCCTTTATAGTTTATTTTTTATTAAAACACTGTTTAATTATTTTGGCTCTCTACTGCTTAATCGATTTGACAACAAAAAGTCCACGTAAATTAACTGCTACTTTTTCTAGGTCAGGTCTAAGGGCTAAGGGCTACTGCTAAGGGCTGTTTTCTATTTATTTTTCCTCTAGAACATCATTTAAGACATTAAGTCTCAAAGACACACTGAAGTCTCACCCAAAGACATACCACAGACCCCTTTCGGAGTGTGATGCACTCAGAAATATCCTCACGGAAGGCAATGTCATGTAATGCAGGACCACACGTGGAACACTCCATACCATCAGTCATCCAAACTCCTCTTCAGAAGGTCCTCTCCTCAACACATGTACACATACAGTTGACTACAAAACTAGTTTAAAATCTTAATTCTCTGAAGTTAGTTGTGTTAATTCGGTACCTAACACACTCTATGTTCTCTTCAGAATAATAACCACAATCATTACCATCAGTGACCACTACTACTACTTCAAACCGGAGGACAACAAACCTGTTCCCAGGAACCAAAAAGCATTACTTGACTCCATGTCCATTTCTAAATCATTTGCTATATAGAATACATGCTTTACCCCTTCATCCCCAACTCTTTTCTAGGATCCCAGGATAATTTTATGGAAAATTCAGAGCAGCAATATTATATTTCAAGACAGAATTTATTTTCACTACAAAGCATCCAGCAACAGGTTTGAAGGAATTTCTGGATCCTCAAATTTCAACGTGGCTGAATTTAAAAACAAGAAACATGCAAAATGAATTTGCAAAAGTACTCATGCAAAATGCTTCAACAAAAATTTCCATCAAATTCCGCTAATTCCAATCAGCATGCAGAACTATAGATATCACTAATCATAACATTATCCAGACTTAAGAGACACAGCTACGGCATTTGATTGACTGCCAGAACTTTTGAATTTGGAAACCAAACACGGGCAGCAACAGCTTCATGGCTTTGGAGTTTTAAAAATAAAGCAAATTCCAGAGGCCAGCAGCCGCCTAAGCAAATTATGTGTGTCCTACAAAAAAATTCAGCATTGCTACCAAATATAATTGCCAAATGCACCAAAAGGGGTCAACCACAGTAGTAAGGCTCCAGGCAGCAATTATTTTTGTGTGTACTGAAAAATAAATATAAAAAGCAACATTAAAATATGCAATGAAGGCAGGGTGGAAAGGCAGTACATGGAAGAAAGCTAACTACTTTTAAATATTCGCAATCACAGCCTACCTTTTTAGACCCAACAACAAACTCACAGGGCAGTATGAGAGAAGAAAAAAAAAGAAAGGAACATAACAAAAATTAGAAAGACAGAGAACAGAAAGAAAATTAACAGCCACATACACATACTGAGATATTATAAACTTTGATAAATCAGTGAACAAATCCCATCTACAATACTGTGTAGAGAAAGACAGATCTATAAATAGAGCCCTACTTTCCCATTACTCAATAGTATTAAATGGATGCCTTACCAGGATTAAAAAAGAAAGAACCCAAGACACAAACTGATGTGAACAACATGAAAATGAGCTTATCCAAGTAGATTTATAATCAAACATGGGGGGAGGGGGAGTTTTCGCTGAAAACAGAAATAAAATTAAAAAATTAAACAAATGGGATTTCTGGTATTTCTGGCAAGTATGTTTCTTAGTTTCAAGTTTGTAAGACCTTTGTATCGTCATGAGAACATGCGTTTCCATTCTTTTCAATCAGCCTCCCAGCCTCTACAAATAACTATCAAGTGCAACTGATTTCAGAAACTTTTTCAGTTATCCTCAGCAGCCCTGTGACCACATAAGTATTTTACCTAATTTATAGATGAAGAAACAGAAAGAAAAATTAACAGGTTTGCCAAGCTCACCTACTGGCTGAGTGGTCTAGGAATTAAACCAAGGTTAGACTCCCAGTCCTACAACTTCTATTTAACAGGATAATCGTTCTTCAAAACTTCTTAGGACTTAATCCCACTACTTTTTATACCTAAAGTTTTCTACTAGGCAAAAACAAATTCTTCAATACAAATATTATAGTGGTTTTGTGTATATTGTCATCTCAGTAGGACTTCTGGGAATGTTGTCTCTTTTGCTCATTATACAAGCAACTTGCAAAGGACAAAGATCAGCTCCACTTTTTCCAAGAATTACCGTATTTGAAATGCAGCATAATAATCCATCTTCCTAATTTATGAACTCTGCATCTTAAAAGAAACCAATCATGTTGCAATTCTTATGCAACCAAATTAACTCTAGTTTTACTAGCTGGGTAAGAAAGATCACTTCTATGTATCTAGTCCTGATCATAACGTAAGTATCAACCTTAATAAAATTGCTTGAAGAAAAGTCTCTTTTAAGACACAAAAAAAGTTCAGTAGTTTTAATTAGTCTTCAAATCATGTGATTATAATTACTATGTCCCATGTAACTTCTTAACATATTTTCATGCGATATATCAACCCAGCTCATTAACTCAAGGTTACAGCTGCATGCTACACCTAATGAGACCTTTGCTACACACCGTGAAATTTAACTTCAATTTTAGCATTTACAGGAGAAGATATGCCTATTTAGCCTAAGTAGACATCTGCAATTACAGCAGCAAAGACATATAGTCTCTAAGCACAGAGCATGTGCCTTCTCTTCCATCTATTTAATATAGAATATTTGTGCTTTTTAACCAGTTAGTTGCACACTGAGTGGGAGATCAGGATACATTATACACAAAAAAAATTTTTAAAAAAGGACGGAGGGCATATTAAAGAGAGTAAGAGGGCAGTATTTGCCTTTAACCTTTTAGAAATTTCCTATTCCACCTATTCTAGAAAAAGCGGTTTCATTTGCCTCAATCTCTCAATAACATCATCTTTTTTTTTATTTCCTTCTTTAAACTCATTATGCTGACAGACTCAAAAACAAAGTAGCAACAGTTATTCTACCAGAATTCTCAAATGCACTCTGACAACCTTTACCCCTCCCTGAACAGAATTATGCAACGTCGCATCTTGCAAAAACAGAAACTGGACTCCGTTGAAGAAGGTCCTTTCTAGCCCTCTATCTCCCTGTTACAACTTAATGCAATGCTTTCCCCTTAATTAGGGAATCTGTCACTGCAAAAGAGAACATGTTACAATAAAAACCTTTTACTGCATCCCAAGTAATAAAATGCAATATACTACCATTTCACATCTAAGGACTTAGGCTTGAAAGTGTCAGTTAGTTTAATAAACTGATCCTAGTTCAACCACATTTCCTGAATTTCTGCTCAGTAGAATATAGAAGCATCATGCAACATGAAAGGTGCCTGGAAAGGTTCCTGCGCAGAGAAGCTCAGGTACACTATGCACACATATTTTGAACACAATCAAGGACAACTCCTTTTCTGACATTTACTTGCGATTACATAAATTCTCCTTTCTGTTACAAAACTCAAAAATATTTTTTAAAAAATAGTCCAGGCATTTAAAGTATTTTCTTCCTCATCCCCACAAAATACTAAACGTTATCTCAGGATCTTTTAATTCAGCTGGCTTATGCTATTCATTTATAAATCCTTTGTTTTAAAACTATCAGAAGTACTAACCCCACAGCAAAATAAAGCTGAAAATCTTTCTTACTACTGAACTGAAAGAGGAAAGATTAGAATATTTAACACCTTTTCTTTGAGCAGTTAAGTGCATCAAATATTTAAAGTACATCCACTGATCTAGTCTTAATGAAAAACGATTCTGTATTCAAACCACCCAGCAAGGTTGTACACATACTTGAACCAGTCTCTGTATAAGCCCATATGTTTACAGAATGCGGGTCATACGCCTTCCATTTTGCAAAGAGTGCAAGCATCACACTAAATCTCTTTCAACTCTTCAGTGCAACAGCATAGAGTATCTTTTTGGATACATGCAGACAAACATACTGCCTGTTGTTTAAGCTCCCCACCAGTTCAGAAGTTCACAGGAAATACTTAGCCACTAGCTACAACACAGCCACTGCTCATAAATTAAGTAATTTATCTGAGGAACTGACTTCCAAAGTACAATTTGGAAAAATTTGATTTAGAAGACACAGTTGAACAGCATAATTAATTCTGATTTTGAGATTCTTGGACAAAACTCATAGTTTTCTTAGCTAATTGGAACAGGAAATCTTGGTGGTGATGTTCAAAAGTCATCCAAACTGAACAATTAAAGCAGAGGTTCTAAAAGGGCTCATTTAGTCTACAAAACTTTATCGCCCATGCAGAGTACAAAAAACAATAACAATAATTTATACTGCTAATGAAAGTTGAATAGCACAGGAACTGACCAGAAGACTGAAAGAACAGTTCAAGCACAGAACAACATTGAGTAAGCAAGTCAGAGCAAGTTCAACTGCTCACCAGCAAAGAAGAAAGGTACTGCTGGTCCTTCAAGCAACCAAAGGTAATTTAATGGAGGGCTTCAAACTAATTAGAAAGTTGGAATACTTTTCTTCCGCACTCTTATATGGAGATTCTAAGGCTAGGACTGATTATGTAGGCAGAGCTGATTAACATGATCAGAAGGCTTTGCAAACCTGCCTAGACAGCTCTGGCCAAGCCTGCCTGGACACCTCTGAGCTTTTACACACAATAAGCACTGCTGGCATCCCTAGTAGTGACAGATGTGAAACATGCTATTCCCATGCATACTATGTATTTTGATAGGGCTTCCACACCTCTCTTTCCAAGACAAAAGGAAGACAGCTTCTTTCATCCTTTGGATTTGACTGCAAACAGCAGAGTCAAATAGATTTTGCACCTGCCTGTAGCCACCAAGCCAGAATTACTAATCCCTCATACAAGAACTGTAACAGGTAAATATGAAAGCTGAGCATGCAAATGATTAGGAAGGAAAGATGTGGGGCAGAAAAAGAAAAACAAAACAAAACACAAGCCTGTAACATACACAAAACCAAAGGAAACACTTGTGATAAGAATGGTAACAAAACAAGACAGGTCAAGAATAACACATAATTAATAAAAACAAAAGACAGGGAAAGATGCTGGACTTAGTGACCAAAATAAATGGTCACTGTTTCATAGGATGAAAATGTAGACAGAAGCTTAGGGGAAAAAAAAAAACCCACAGTATGTAGGATTAGTCAAATACTACTCAACATAATATAAAATTATTTTTCATCCATGTAAATTGATTTTTTTTCTTAATACTGTATATCTATAAACCATTTTAAGCTTTCCAGCAAAAACTCTCTTTATAGCAGAATCTGTCAAACCTTCCCTGTGACTTCTTCCTTGCTATTTGATTAGACTCATACAATATATATAGATGTAAATGCAAAACGTAAATATGGTCAAACTATAAATTAAGTTTTCTTAAATTACAGCAGGCATTCACCATAAGATAGGGGCATGACCTTTGTTGTAACAAAGTATTCTTTGTCCTTTCTAATAGGCTTATTCTAAAGGCTAGCAATTGCCACATAGTTTTTTTCAAGACCTGCAAGCTGACAAAAATAGCTGCTTACCTACTGTCAGTGTCCAGACCTACAAAATCCTTCTTCTCAAAAGGAACGCAGAGGAGCGGGATCTTGTCTCCAGACTTATCAGTGGCTCTGTCAAGCCGCTTAGACTCCAACACTATGAAGAGGGATTCGATAAAATCTTCTATTCTCTTCTCTACAGTTTCACATTCATCATAACTGGGATAAAATGCCACATCTGTGCGGGGCTGCTCTGCAATCTCTCCTTGAAGGCCAAAGACAAACAACCGAGAATCATAGAGAGTAGTACCATACATTTCCTTCTGAAGATGGAATTTTTCAAAAGTCTGAGGCCAGTCCTTCGCAGAAGAACAGTCCGTAATAGTTATCAGTCCCACAACTTTCCGGTGTGTCTGAAAATCCCCCCATTCATTGTTCTCTGGGGGATAATGGTGCCTATAACGGATATACAACACACGCTGAGAGTCGCGCACATTAACTTGACTCACTGCTGAAATTCGCTTGTAGATCCTGAAAAAGCTCTCTTCGGGTACAATGCCAATCGGCTGAACCACAACCAGGAGAGTCTGATGATCCTCAGCACACTGCATGTAGTCAGGAACACTCATTTTGCATCAACTGCAGGCTAGTAAAAGAAAAACGTGTTATTATTTTTTAATATTCAGACATACACATGGTTGCTGAATCAAACCAGGACTTCGATGCTAAACACTTCTGCATCCTGTATATATGTGCTACAATACTAATACTTTCTTTCATCATTTTACCAAGTCTTCAATCATGCAGCTTACTGACAAAGTTACACAGTGCACAAGCAGTGTTCTTACTCACGTATCAGTAGGACCACAAACAAAAATCTGTAAATTAGGTTTTTCCAACTGAATCCGTTTCCCATTCCCTGTGCAGCTACACAAGCCAACCTAATGCCACCGACTTAGTGCTTGCCAAAGCAGCACCTCAGAAGAGGAGTCCTTTGAGACTCAGGCTCTCCAGTAGGTCTTCACAACATGCACTGGGGAAATACGGAAAATTGAGTGAGGTGGGATGTAAACCGACACCAAACCCGAACAACCAAACTTCACACAACTGTCAGTGCTCACACATGGCCAGGCAAAGGAAAGCCAGGTCCAGAACACTTGTTTTTGAGAAAAAGTGAAGTCATTATTTTCTCAAAACACGTGCAAGTTCATCATAAGGTCCAGGCAATGTTTTCCGCTTTTACATTTAAATATTTGGAATTCCTTCTCCTCTGGGCTATCTAAAATTGATGACGGTACGGCAGCTCTGCTGGAAATGAAGACGCGCATAGCTCAGCGCTCACATCTCCTCTGAGACCTGCCGGACCACACAGATCCCTGGCTGGATTTCAGCTCCAAAGCACCCTCTAAAACGTACGTACATACAACCTAAAACAACAAACACCCCACAGCACAGCCTCACACGGGCACTATTGATTTAACCGAAGAGAACGAAGAAAAGAGCTTTGAGCCCGGGAGCACAGGTGGCAGAAAAGCCGCTCTTTGAGGAGGAGGGACTCCTCGTAACTACTGACAGGGCGAAGATCCCGGCAATGCCAAGCCCCCTCTCCCCTGGCCGCCCCCACCGGCGCAGACAGCAGAGCCGCGCCCTGTCCCCGCTGCCCGTCCCGCCGCGTCCGACTCAGCGGGCGGGGAGGACGCTCCCCTTCCCCCGTTTCCCTCTCCCCCGACAGGTCCCCGCGCTGGGCGCGACGAAGTTTAAGAGGAGAAAAGAAACAAATTTTAAAACAAG
>NW_010548322.1:0-13636 GCF_000687285.1 Phaethon lepturus
CGGGCGGCGCCCGGTGCCGTCGGGGCCCGTCCCAGCCCCGGCGCCACCACCCGGCGCCGTTTAAAGCTGCCTCCTTGCCTTTACCGGGCGTTTTCCTAACCGGCCGCCATGGCGGTGCGATAATCTTCCCCTCGTCACAGAGCGCCTTACGGTGCTGCCACTGCCTGAGGCCCCGGGTGCTGTTGACCCCTTCGTGAGGAAACACCGACACCGGGGCCACGACCAAACCTCAGCCTTGTGGGCCCAGCAGTGGGAGTGAGGCCCGGTACCTGACCAGAGCTGTGGAGAGTTGATATTCCTCACAAAACCGGCAATTCCCCTGTAACTCGTCTTTTCAGTGGGATGCTCCAGCAAACCACAGTCAAACGAAACTATTCCCGAGCCGGCTAACTGTAAACTGCTGCAAAACAGGCCTAGGTTTTAATGGCCCTGCTCTAATAACTGCTCCACAGAACTGTGCAATTCAGGAAAGCCGGTTTTCCTCTCAATAAACCATTATTGCTGGTTTCGGTAGCCACAAAGTCCTGCGTTACTTCAGTTAGTGAACTGCTGTGGGTAGAGCTTATCGTCCGCCGAGGTTCCCTTGGCCACGTGCTTCCACGCAGTGCTGAAATCGGACGTTTCAGCATTGCTAGTTGAGGGTGCTGCATTTCCTGCAAGACCGACCC
Organism: Phaethon lepturus; assembly: GCF_000687285.1. Taxonomy (NCBI): domain Eukaryota; kingdom Metazoa; phylum Chordata; class Aves; order Phaethontiformes; family Phaethontidae; genus Phaethon; species Phaethon lepturus. The sequence goes on from NW_010548322.1 coordinate 669, forward strand.
ACCCTGACTGGGGAAAATCCCAAGACTGAAGATAACAACCTGAAGTCTTGTTTCAAGTGTATTCAACAGATCTAAAACACTGGACTGCTAAGGATAGGAAGGCTTCATCTACACCAGTAAATTCAGTGTTCTGCTGAGGCCAGCTGGAAGGAAATTGCCCCTGCCAACACTGATGAACTCCCTCAGCTCCCAGCGCAGCACGGCCCTGTGAACTTCTGCTACGAGCAGTCCCTCCCAGCTGCCAGGGGCTGGGAAAGGCTTGTGGGAATGGTACTCGAAGAGAGCCAAATTGGGGCTGGGAAAAGTTCTGGCAATGTACCGGTAGAGGCAACTTCACTTCAGTGCCAAAGATCATTCCTGAGCATGCTTGGAGTGTATGGCTGTAGACAAATAGGTATAGACATGCAGAAAGCAGTGCTGTCAGTTTTTACTTCCTGTTTAAAATTTTTACTTTTTTCCTAGAGTTAGGAGCTTTTTACTTGGCTAATCAAGTGTTATCTCAAAATCGAGGGGAAAAATGAAGTGAAAATCTATTATTTGTCCAAGTCCCACAATGTGTTAAGTGTGACACAATACAAAGAACCAAAATACTACTTTAAAAGAACCCTACATATGCTGGGAGGAAGGCACTGGTTTTGGTACTATTCTCCTAACCCAGCAACTCCCCTCTGCCTCAGACTGTAGCACAGTACTTTTGACAACCTCTACCTCAGTACACATACAGCAAACTGTCCCCACTGCTGTCTTGCTTTGCTCCAAAAAGAGACAGAAAGCTGGGTTCTAAGCAGATGATCAGAAGGGAGAGAGATGCTCCTGGATCTTGGGCCCCAGATGTATTATGGGCTTTTCCCCAGGTCCTTCAGCACCTGCCTTCTGTGCCCTCTGTGCTTTCTTTTTGAGTAGATACAGCCAGTTTCTGAAGGAGCTCAATGTTGAGTTGATGAGTGCCCTCAGTTGCTCTGTCTCTTGCTCAGGGCTCTGCTTCCACACTGAGCCTTGAAAATGGTGGGAACTTCTGCTCAGCATGAGCTGCCTCTCACAACTGCCACCATCCTGTTACTGAGAGTTGGTTCACAAGAGCTGTCAGAAGTGGTGTGCCCTTCCCCCTGAAATGTTATCAGTCACATGTAGATTTTTGGCGACAAAACTACTGTGACTCACAAATGACAGTGACGGTTGTTAAAGCTCCTGAGCAGCCTCAGTTGCTAAAGCTTGAGAAGTCTTATTGACTGTGATTTACCTTCTCAGACTCCAAAACACAGAGCAATTTCAGAAAAAGCCATTGTACTTTAAATGTATAGCTTTTCTGGAATATTTTGTGTGTGTAGGCAAGTTGTTATTCCCTTTGCAGTTCAGAATGAAAATGTACTGGCCGCCCTAAAAAGTTTGCACTGCCACTTGATATACTGTGTGCTTAAACAGCAGCTTTAATCCTGCAGCAGGGCTTGTCCAGTTTCTGTCACAGGGACTATAATTACATCAAAATAGCAAAACACAAAGGCATGATATACTGCATACATTTAAAAATAAAAGTGGAAACTGTTGTTAACACATTAGTTAAAACACAAACCTAAATGCCAGGAAACCAGATGCTACCTAATTTGACAATGACCCCTTGATAGCATATGTAACTGTAGATCTCTACGATTGGAATTATTATTGTTACTGCTATTTTGCTGCCCGTACTATTTTAGTACCCACATAGCCTCTGTAAGAAGGATCTTATAGCTGCAAAGTAGGCACACTGTTTCACCAAAGAATTTACATTGGAGGCAAATTAGTTTCCGTGGAATAGAAAATCTAGCCTTAAATGAAGCTACCTACTTTTCCTTTTTTAAGTTTAGTTTCTCCCTTTTTAGTGTATGCATATTCAAAAGATCCATCCAGTTCCAGCATTTTTTTAATCTCAGATATCTCTCTGTCAAGTTGTAAAATAAAAAAGCACCAAACTGTGCATTTGAAAATTAAAACTAAGCTTCTCTTCCATTTTACCAGTAGATCTAACTGATCTCATTATGCTGGGATTTATCTCAAAGATGTTTTACTAGACTTCACTAAGACATTAGCCATCCTCCATCCTAGAAATTTGAATCCTTGCTAGACATAAAATAACTACTTAAGATAAACTGATTATCCTTATAATATGTCTCCTACTTAACAAAATAGCAGTGTCTCATATGTAAATGCAATCTAAAATTTAACATTCAGCAAAGGTCATTAGAGAGGTGCAACTTTAAATTGAGAAATGCTGTTATTCAGCTAAAATGCAATAAAATAAAACAAATACTGGTGCTTTAACAGTATGAGCTGACTACATAAACGTTCACTACTAAACTCTTACAAAACACTACTTTTTAAATGGCTTTAACAATCTTTTTTTACAATGAGATTATTTAGAAATAGACTATTATAACAATGAATGCTCACAATATCCCTTTGGTTTAGGTAAACAGTATTATCTGCAGCTTCCAGATGGAGAAAATAAGACCTTTCTTCATGGGTCTTACGTGTCCAGTCTCAAGCAACAATGAAGTATAAGGGGCAGGATTAGCAGTGAAGAGTTCTATCTAAACAATGTCCTTGTCATTTATCCTGCAGTCATCGGCATGGTATCTAAACAGTTGCCTGTCAAGTTCAGGGTGCCACAGAGCCTTATGAAATGAGTAGGTGATATAGGGGAGATTCTCAGAATGACAATCTGGTTCCTTCAAATCCTGACTCCAGACTTCACTCTAAGTAGGAAAAGCTTTGTGTTTTACACTAAGTAGCTATTTTAGATTAACATCCCTTATAAACAGGTTTCTGGAAAAGGACCAAATGGCACTTCTGGTTTTTAAGCAGGCTTTAGCCTTCAAACTCGTCCAAAGTCCACCAAAAGCAGTAGTAACATACAGTTTGAATTATACAGTTCCAACTGGTTTTCTGAGGAAATGAGGTTTTCATGCTCATAACTGTACAATATCAACCACACTTGACACAGAGATCTCAAAGATAAGGCCATTCCCAATGTCTTATGAAAATGAGCAGCCATGACCCCCCAGCTGAGGAGAAGGCTGCAGCATCAGCTCAAACACACAAGGAGAGACTCTACAATACCCAATATGAAAAAAAGATTCAGCTGGTTCCCGAACTCCTAGATCTAGCTGGTTGCTTCTAGAGTAATATTTATACTTTATAAAACAAATCTATGTAATATCAGTGAAAGTGATATAAATCAGAAATCTGCATATACATACCTGATGAACATACAACCATGTGTCAACATAGAGGCTGAATACAATACTTTGAAATCGGCACTGCTGCAACTCTGAACTAGAATGGCAATCTTGATACGAGCAAAGAAAGCATGATCACATTGAAAGGTTTTTCTTTCAATTGTACAGATAAAATACTTCTTCTGAAATAAAGACATTCGTATCAGCAAGACATGCCATCATGACCAGGTTACTACTGAAGTAGTCTGGAAGAGCTATCCTGAATTAACAGGTTGATTCAACCCCAGACAAGAGGCCTCAGCAACTGAGCATCAGAACAGCACTACTCGGGGAAAAAGACCTTCAAAACTGCTGAAACCAGCACACAGTAAAAGCATTAACAATTGAAATTGCCTTCAGCTAAACTACTGTTTAGTGCTGTGTTGGCTTTTTGTAGAGTCATCATGTTCACTGTTTATTTACAATCCACTATGTTTTTAAAGCAATGATACAGTATTGCACTTAATGAATATGCTGAAATCCCGCTGCCAGGAATTGGCTTTTGCTTAGCCAAGCAAGCAGAATTCAAATGAGCCTAAAAACATGGGTTCAAGAAACAATACTTTTTTTGCAGAGGAGTGTTTTTTTGTGACTAAAGCTGTTTTGAGAATACAAATCAAACTTTATGGACACTACGTTGTCCGATTTTCATGCCAGATGCTCACTGGTATCTAGCTGATTATTTTTATCAGTATTACCTGTAGGTTATCCTCCAGCTAATTGAATTGCAAATAGCTTTTCTTTCCCATGGTTAATCACTGGGCAGCGACTGCAAAGGCCTACAGGCCACTGACACTGGTCTTTTGTACTCTTGAGCTGCAAGGAAGACTGTCTAAATGAAATATAAAGGCTGTTGGCTGAATTTACAACATTTCAGTTGCTCATTAACAGAGCAGTCTTTTGAAGCCACTGACTAAAAACTTTCTTCAGGAAGTATTATAGTATTCTGTCTGCATGCCATTCTTTTTCTCATAGGTATTTGTGCACTGAAATAAGAAAGAGGGACCTGTCAGTAAGTACCAAACAACTTCCTACCTGACTTCTGCTTTTATCAGAAAGATAAATGGAAGGAGTTTGGATAGTTCCTAACAACACTTTTTTAAGAAGAACACGCCAAATGAAAGATTCAGCCTGATGCAGTAACTCAATAGGAGATTCCTGTGGGTAAGGTAATCTGATTTAGCAAAATAAATAGGTTTCTCCTTGCCTTTTAGCAGGCTCACTACAGAACAAGGATCTTAGAAAGTAGTCCTTTTTTTTATTGCTTTTGTTGGCATTCTACACAAGTGTCATTTCCATACCTTCCTTTGACTATAACCACATACTGGTGCATTGGTTTATATCATTATTCTGATTTGATGCTGGATGAGTTCCCAAAACTCCAACATTTATTTCAAACTTTTGCTCATTTTAAGAAAAGGTCACTTTAGCATAGTATTTTCTCCAGAAAATAATTAAAAGGTCACCCAAGTCTCTAGTATAATTCAATAGACATTAACCCAGTTAGTGAAAATTTAAATGAATGCAATTACTGAAAATACTAGAATTTGGCACTGATCGGGCAGCCAAGACAGCCACCATTCTTTGATTCTGTGATTCTTTCTTCCTCTGTTCAGACATTGTTCAAGTAGCAATGCTGTGAAAAGCTTTTCTTAACAATTTATGGAAGAAGAGTAGATTTTCTGTTACACAAAAACGCTCTTAATGCTACTCATCACAGCTTATAGTAAATGTACACAGTTACACGCTATTCTCATATCCAGATAACTGATTTTTCTCTTTTTATTTCCTCTCTTAAACCCTATTTTCTCAACGTCTAACCCCTGTAATCTCAATAATGCTTAAGAAAGCATTAGCAAACACAAACTACAGACCATGTAGTACTATACAGGTATTAATACAGTGTGAATATAGACTTACCCAAATTGTCACTGATCCAGGGCAGTTTTTGTTTAGCTACCACGGTTCCCTGTTGCAGTTTAACTGTGGAAGCAATGTATATAAACATTTGGCTTTACAGCTCTATCCAGCTTCTTACCTGGTTTTATAGCCTGGACTGATTGCCATGATGTAGTAAACTCTTCAGGGTCCATGACGCTATTGCAGACTGGCCAAATTCGAGTCCTGGCGCATCTCTGTGTGCTGTAGGCCTGCCCTGCACTGAAGGTAGTATCACTTATCGCGCTTAACTTCAGCTGTGCAAAACTAATTCTCTATACTCTCTCAATAGTCAGTGAAGGGAAACAGGCACCTCCAAAATGTGGATTATCCGTTGCTCCCTGGACACCTCTCTTCGGATAATTACTAAGAAATGTTTCCTCATGTTACTTCTCCCAGTGAATGTAGAGGAATGAATGACTAGTTCGGCAGACTAAAGATACCCAACTTCTAGGCAGCTACCCTCAGGCAAAACAAATCTTATCCTGAGCTTCAGGCTAGTAGCTCATCCCAGGCTTCCCTTATCTAAAGATCAGATCCATATATTTTATTACATTATTATAGGATATTATACAGATTATAAATGCATTTACTCAAGGGCACAACAAGTTGAACTTCTATTCACTAAGGGCCTCCAGCATTTTAATGCAACAGGCTGGAAATTCTGCAGCATCTTTACTTAAATTTAAATACTGAGTTCTTGTCATTAATTTAATACAAATAAAGCAACACTTGAGTATTCCTTGTGTTATTTATCTTTATATTACAATAAGTTTGTTTTTTGATGCTTGCACATATTCAGGGTTCAAAACTCTAGCAACTGTACTTTGAGATAATTTTTGTGCAACAAATAACAACACTCTATAAGTTACCAAAGGAAAAGGTAGGAGTGTTGACAGATGGCTGGCAAAGAGAAAGTTGGGGATTTTATAACCTGAGAAGCCAGCAGAAGGAGTTTGGGAATGTGGGATAACATTGGATGGATACTTCTGCTTACATAAGCAGCTAACTTGCTAAAGTCGATATTTAAACTTTTAAATTTCAAGTTAACAATCTGATTGCACTGAGATTAGTGGTGCATGTCTCTCAAAATCTTTTTTCAGACTGATTTCAGATTCACTGCCTTTTTTTAATAGACCTCGGAAGGAAACAATTTCTGGAGGTTCTCAAACCCACTGTGCTCTATGCCCCAGATTGATGCCTTTCTCAAACCCTATTGTAGCCCAGGGTGCCAGACCTACCATTTTTTTGACGGAGATAGCTGCTTTTGCTGATCGTTTTCTTCCCTACCACTTTTCTACATTCTTCTACTAACTTCCAGATGTTTGGCAGCTAGTGCAGAGCAGTAATTCCAAGCAGGCTGCCAAACATCTCCTAATCCCAGACATAGTGCGTATGCAGGTCTTCTCTGTGTTTGATGTGCATTGTGATGCTTCACCTTCACAAAAGCCATGCAACTCGAGCCATGTATGCTCAGAAAATCATCAGGTTTGCAATGCAAGAACTTTGGTGCATACGTGTAAATGAGTTGGTCTGTAGACAAGCAGTAAGTTTGAAATGTCCTGAACACATTCAAATTGACACACACGCATAAAGATCTAGTATGCCTTAAACACATTTGCTTCCACATTTGCCTTTGGAACTTCAGATACTGGGAGGCATGTGACTACCTGTGTACCTCTGGAATATATATTTCTTCTTAGAAAATCCCAATTAAGTAAGTATATAAGAAGGAACTGGGTTAACATGAGAGGCTTAAGAGATCTACCTAAGAGGCATTTTCGAACACGACATGGTCTTCACAGCAGATGAGCTGTAGTATGTCAAACAAAAGAAGGTTTGGAATAGGAATCCAAATCACTACTACTAAGTAGGTTCAACAGAATTAGGGGATGGGCAGTTGCTCTCTAGCTGCTTGCAGTTACTGCATTGATGGTATTGCGTAGTGGTTGTGCTGCTTAAGCATTAGCCATAATCTCATGTGTTTCTGACTATGGCTATCAGTCATCCTGCTAGTCTATTAATGCTGACAGATCTACTTGTTGTACTATGTAATGTACTTATTTTATCCTGAAATATTATAAAAAATAAACCCAGAAAGCTCCAGAACTTACTGCCAGCTGCACAATGCACAAGTAATTTTTAGTATAATTATACATGTAAGTTGATCACAAGGGATTTATTGAGAAACTCTAAACTCCCGAAAGCTTCTCAAACTATTCTTTTTACTATTTTTCTAAGTTTTCAGTAGCCTCTGGATAAATAAAAGAAAGATTAAGTGGCATTTACATGCAATTTTTATTTCATCCATGTCAGGTCCTCGTACATTTCTCAGAAACTCTGCCTACAAAAAACCCAAATCATGTATTTGAATAAGGAAAACAACTACAGTTTGCAATAAAGCACCAGGAACTATGTGCGTAGTTAAGATTTGCTCTCTGATCTTTACAGGCAAAGACTCTAAAGGCCCGAATCAAAGTTTGGCATAGTCAATGAGACACTCCAATTTAATTCAAAGTACCTGCCTTTAAACAGACGACTTGACTTGCATGAAATGGTGACCGACACTCACAAGCAGAACATGGTATGGAAAGGAATTTAGATAAAAGAGACCTACAACAATCATCTAGTCCAACTGCCTGACCACTTCAGGGCTGACCAAAAGCTAAAGCATGTGCTTAAGGGCACTGCCCAAAAGCCTCTTAAACACTGATGGGCTTGGGGCATCAACCACCTCTCTAGGCAGCCTGTTCCAGTGTTTGATTATCCTCTCGGTAAAGAAGTGTCTCCTAATGTCTCTTTTTTTACCTCCTTGCTTTGACTTCCGCAAATGCTTGTGTATGATGCCTTGCTTTGATTTGTAAATTAGAGAAGGGAATATGACTTCCAGAGAGAAAAGGGAAAGAACAGATAAAGACAACTTAGATAAATCAAATGTTCTAAATTGTGTCAGCCTGATATAACTCCCTTAACCATTCTCTACTAGTTCTTCAGAAGTAACTGCTTAATTCCCTCTCTAAATAAGGAACGTGTAAGTTAAATAAGAAAGAAAATGGTCAAGCATACAAACAGAAATAAGGGAGAACCCAAAACTCAGGAATTCAGGAAAGGCAGTTCTTTGTCTTTTAGTTCCTTTTGCCAAATAACAGAAAAAAAATAAAGTATTCCTAAGCATCTATACAATAGCAAAGAGGAGATTATCAAGAAGATGGAGCCACACTCTTCAGAGTGCTATATGGTGGGAGGATGACAAACAATGGGCATAAGTTGAAATAAGAGAGGTTCAAATTGGATTTAAGGGAAAACATTTTCATCATGAGGCAGTCAAGCTGTGGATCTGGTTGCCCAGAAACCTTGCGAAGTCCCCACCCTTGCAGGTTTTCAAAATCCAACAGGATAAAGTCTGATCTGAACTCATACTTGACCCTGCTTTGAGCAGGCGGTTGGACTAGAGACCTCCTGAGGTCCCTTAAATTATCCTGTAATCCTAAGGTGGTAAGTAACAGGTAATATGGTTTTACCAGAAAACAACCTATCACAGAATCACAGAATCATTAAGGTTGGAAAAGACCTTTAAGATCATCAAGTCTAACCATCAACCAACATTATTAAAAGCCAACGTTCCAGAACTGGGGACACAGGCCTTGCCTATTAAGGAGAAGCAATAGATGCTTCATATCTTGATTATAATAAGGCTCTTAACCCGGTCTTACAGGAAGCACGCACAGTTAGCTAGGGAAATACTCTGGATCTATCAAGGAGCCAGATTCAATTTTCCTTGAAAATTCCCTATCTCATGCCCCATTCCCTTTTGTCTTCTCCTGAGGGCCACACAGAAGTGCGGAGGGAGTGGTCAAGCATGCATGAGTTCTGCTAGTTCTGCCCCATGACACCTTCCTTCATGAGGGGTGCATGGCCTTTCCTCAGGAGACAGGAAAGTGAAAGTGAATCTGTCACGTGATCTTAACGCAGTGGAGCAAGTGGTATGAGTGCACATCTGCATCATAGGATAAACGTCAGAATAAAAATGGTAACAAACCAGAGAAATGGTCTGAAAAAAACAGGATGTTGTTGAAGATGGAAGGACGTAAGGTATTATTTTTAAGACTAATCAGCTGCACAGGAAGATGATGGAGAGTTACTGGTAAGCAGCATGCCTCTCAGAAAAGCAGCTAGGGGTGGTATTGCATCATAAACTGAACAAGCCAGTGCTGTCATACTGTTGTAAAATAAGCAGACTTCACACTGGCGTGTATGAACAGCTCTGCAAAAGATACATGAAGCAAGGTTCTGTTCAAACCAGCACTGATAAGACCTCAGCTGCAGTACAACATCTATTTTTGGGCTTACTTGAAGAAAGACCAATACAGAAACCACAGTAGAGCCATGTAATTTTCAGAGGTATAGAAAATGTGACTCATGAGGTCAGAGTGAAAGAATTCATTTGTTTAGTCTAGCAATGACAGGATTGAGGGAAGATATGATACCAGTTCTCAAACGCATAAAAAGTATTGCAGAGATACAAACTGTTCTTCATGTCTACTGATACAGCAAGAAGTAATAGCCTTAAACTGCAACGTGAAGTTTTAAGTTGTATTTTACAAAAAGCTTTTGAACTGTAAGAAGTGTTATGCTGTAGCTCACTGTGGAGAGGTCTGAAGAATCAGTGTAACTGCAAATTTTCAAGGTCAGGTTGAACAAATATCTGTCAGGAGCTGATTAGATAGAGTGGAGTCTGTTCTGAAGCAAGAAGATGACCTGGAAAACCCTTTCAAGTCTTTTTTTCTAATCATGTCTACAGAAGCAACTCCATTGTCCTCATTACTAAATTGGCATGAAAAAGGAGGAAAAAAGGTACCAGTGTCACCTCTCCAAGTTTTCTTCAAATATGCCAAGTAGTTTTTTTCCTACTTATTAAATCTCAGTCTTGTTTTACCTAGAATTAGGGTATCTCTGGTAGAAGAACAGTAGAGCATACATGAAACTGGAAAATTATTTTTATTAAGGTTGTTCTATTTTGTTTTGAAAATACTTTTTTAACTTAAATAATGTAAGCAGCTGGGATGAAAGAACCCTTTGATTTGTAACTGCTCTTTTCGTTTAAAGGACAGGAATGGCGTGGATAAGAGAAGAACTCTTTGTTTAGCTCTATCTGTGCTGGAGAACATCTCTTGCAATTGCTCTATAAACCACCGTTTTGTCTAGGTCTTTTTACACTGACCTTCTAAACTCCACAAAGTTCTCCTAGTGACACAGGTACACACAGAGACCAAGATTTGGTGTCCTTTCAGCTAGGCTTGAAAACATGCTCATGATCGAACTTCTTCATTTCAACTCTAAAGAAACTTCCTGCTACCTTTGTAGAGGTCCTTGTGAAAATAGGGGAAATCCCACTTGAAATTTCCAGTACTTCTATGATTAAATATAAATAGCAGAGTTAAACATCAGTAAGAAAACACCAGTCCCTCACTTCATTTGCTACAAAGGAGCAAGTCCTTTATCTACCTCAAAATCCATAAAAGTTGTGGTTTCTAGAAGCTTCCATCCCAGGACGCAAGAAGTTTAGAAGCAATCTTTTTTTTTTTTTTTTTAATTTTAGAGGTAGTTTTATCCTCAGCTTATGTTGTTTAAGTACTTTTAATAACAATTATCTTTTATTAATTAACACCATTATTTTGTTACCCGACTCCAAAAGCATCTTCTATGGAAGAGGCTTACCACTGTGAAGCATTGTGCTGTACGCTTAAGTCATTTATCATTATTATTCTTTTGAAGAAAAAACTATCAATACCAGAATACTTAAAGAAGCATCAGTCATTTCCCAACTTATAAATAACATGCATGATAATTACACCTCCTTTGAAAAAGACAATGACACTAATAATTACCTTGAAAAAACAACGTTACTTTCATAGAGTTTACATCATCAATAAACTACTATCAACAATTATTTATACATTTTAAGTAACAATTGTGCAGTTCTGCTCTAGTTTTGCCCAAATGAAAAGCCTCGGTTCAGATTGATCTGTTTTCCAGTGACATCTATGCTTGCTTGCTTTCATTTACTCAGTGAACCAGCTGTGTTGACTGATGCCTGAGAAATCAAGTTCACTCCCAGAATAATTCCACTGTGGTCAATTTAGCTGCAGCGCAGACCAGTTTGACCCATGCAGAGCAGTATGTTCTAGAAGGTCATGCAGCCTGTCAGTAGCTCAGACAGGATTTAAATAGAGGATCCTCCTGAATCTCAATTCAAATGAGCTTCTTTTGACATCATCATCGTGTCTACACATTCAGAGTGACATTTTGTCAAATGCCACTCGGAGCATTGCTCATCTGTTGGCATACCAAAAAGTGACCTTCATGGCTTTAGTCACATGCCCTCATTCTTTATTTCTATTTATTTATAACTCTCTCCTCTATTCAGCGCCAGCTGTTAAAACCAAAGCGGATTTCCTTTCCCTCTCCCTCCCACGAGCTGTGGATGAAGAAGAGGTTTCAGACTCATTTCAGGAGGGCAGAAGCAAGGTTCTCAGGCCAGCCTGGGAACCCAGCAGTTTCCATTAGTGCCAGAGCAGCAGCTTAGCAGCTGAAAGGACCTTCATGTAGCACACAGCATGCCTGCGTGGGGTGCCGACAGCTACAATACTACTCCAATTATGAAAGATCCTCACTGAAACTAGTGGTTTGGACTATGGGATTTCTTGAAGCCCCTTCTAGCCCTGTATTTCTATGATGCTTGTATGATAAAGCTACAAAAACAGTTTGTGCAGGCAAGGAAAGGGATGATCCGTGATTCTGAATATTTACAGGCAATCGCAAGGAAGCTCTGACTTACCTCATTGTTACACACCTTCTTTCTTATTCACGACTATTTCCCTATAGCAACTTTACAGGATTTAAAAAGGTATTATTTTTTCTTGTTTTCCATTTCACAATGCGTTTTTCATTGTAATCTAAAAACAACTTATTTGAAGTTACACAGAAGTTCTTGGTTACAATACCACCAGCATTATCTGATTTTAACGATGTTTCTTTTGAAACTATGCTCTGTGCCTTTCTGTCAAACTAATTGGCCAATTTCAATGATATTTGCAAGACGGAACGAAATTTCAAGGGCTTTCTGTGGATTAGGAAATCTTAGAGCATTCCCCAGTTTCTTAGTAACGGTGGACAACTCAGCTACATCCCAGCTCACACTGAAGAAACCTGGGTATGCATTTGTCCTTTTCCCTGAAGCCTGGTTTTCATAGAAAGCGAACATTAAAAATTTGTGTTTGATAGGATCTAAATGACACTCCAAAGGCATCTGTTCTGGTCAGTCAAGGGACCAAGGCCTCGGAGCATGTAATAGTACTCCCCTCAAGCAAGCCTAACACAGCCCAAAGTAATTAAGTTCCTACAATTTTCTTTAACACCAATACCTAGATATAGGAAGGAGACTCAAATTAGTTCCCCGAGTATGGGAAAAGTAGGCGGAACACGGCAGCATGTATGATCTTAGCATGAGCCAGCTGGCAGTGGGCACGTGCACTTGCTGGCCAGTCTGCCTGCACATACGACTAACTGGATTAACCATAGCACACGCTGTCTCTTGCCCAAACAGATGTCACGGAAGGCACGGAGAGCCAGTGGGCTCAGATTACTGCGCTGGGAGGGTGAAACTACAGAGCAGTGAATAAAAGTGATCAGGACACCAAGCTTGCTTAGTTTTGTTCTTTCTGAAAGGGCCTATTTATATATGAATCTAAGTTTATCTGTGGCATTGTCTTTCCC
>NW_010548322.1:13667-18963 GCF_000687285.1 Phaethon lepturus
AGTAAACAGTGGCCCCAGTTCTTCCATGACCATCACTGGTTTTATTCTGCATTGTTATCAGAGGTATTACACTGACTTTAAACTAAAATAATGAGACAGACAGTGAATTCAAAGAAGTTTTTCCAGTCCTAGGCTCTCAGAACGGATATGTCACTGTTTAGCAGGAAATAAACATCTACGAACCTCCAACACTGTCTTTAAGACTTCAAAGGTGTTATGTTCAAATATAGAAGGAAGAGATAGTTCTAATGCTCTGCAGCTTTATAGGCAGCTCGTATAAAGCATGTAGAATAAATAGCTGAAATTAGCTCCCATGATCAGCTCATTGTATTGGTGCACCCCCAAAATCATCCTGAGCACAACCAGTTTGGGACACTGCTGGTGAAAACTCAGGCCTATGCACCCTTTCAGCATCCTCTTTGGGCAGTCTAGATACTCCTTCCACAGATGTACATAGCCTGGAATACCCCCAGCCAGCTTATTTCCACCATGAAATCCGTAATTCTTCCATACTCATACCATGCCTCCCTCCCTTCGTACACAATTGCATCTTGTCCCTCTCCAAGCACTTTGTAGTACTGCCAGCGCAGCAGCCCTCTCATTTTGCAGGCCGACCATATGCCAAACAAGGAAGCGGTGCCTTGGCAGGATGAATTTTTCTCCCACATTACAGAGGACTCACGATGGGCACTCCCTGCTGAAGGGCTACATACATAGCCATGAAGGCAGCCAGACCATCTTAAAGACCCACTAAGACCCAGCATCGGGGTTGTCAGATGATGCACGCCTGCCTCACAGTAACCCACGTGCTCTGTGGTGAATACAAGCATAGAGCTAGGGCCAAATACTTCTTCGAGTCACAAAAAATGAAACCACAGAGATATAAATGGCATGAGAATAAGGTTCATTACATGTACTCTGCGCGATTGGGTCATATCAGAAATTAGAGGGTATAGTTAAGATCTTAGCAATTGCCAACATTCACATTCAAGCCATGGCACTATGCATAAGGAACACTCCGTTAGATAAAGGATAGTCATAAACTCAATCCATTTTAGTATCAGTCTAAAATGACTGTTAGAGGGGACACTTTTCAGTAATGCATTTAGACACAAAGAAACAGTTTGTCATCATCTTGCCTGCAATGAAAGCAGTCAAGACACTCGTAACAACCTAACCATGTTAGGAGCTACCCTACATATTCTTATTTTTTTCCTCCTTTGTACATCCCAAATGATTTTTTCCTGTTTATTAAACCTGTTACTGTATCTTGTGCCCAATTACAAATTCAGTTGCAAAAGGGCAAGGATATTTCTTTCTGCACAGTGCCGCTCACAAAGGAATCTGGATCTGATCAGGCCTTTTAGACACTGGAATTACCTAAATAAATTTTAATGATAGTAACTTTGCAAAATGTTATGCAATATTACAATACATTATCAGGTACTGACTGCAACAGCATCATGTCATGGCAGTGCTTGTTCACAGTGACACTGCCAAGCTTCACTGATTTTGGAAGCAGATGTGACAACTGTGATTTCCCCTGAGATACATGCTTAAGTCTCAAAATCCGGTCTGTCATCTAAAGCTAGATGTGTTCCAGTAAACTACAGCATGGGCCTGGATGTTGCCACACTTTAATAACCATTAAATCACTCGCAAGGTTGCTACCTGAGTTTTGGCTCATGCCAACTAGCATTCTCCCAGATAGTGCCCAAGCTTGCTCCAGGGATTAGTGTGGGCCAGGGAAGCCTTTCAACAGCAGCTTCGATGCAGCCACCTGCTCTTCAGGGCTAGGAAGGTTTGTCTGTATGAAAACCCATGCATTGTACAGTTTGGTGTCAGTGCTGGAGCATGCTTCTGGCCCATTACTAGTATAACACAGCCTAAATGTCTCTATTATGGTTCCAGTTTATTGTCTCCCCAGCTGCGTCCCCCAAGTAGAAGTTAAAGAGACAGCAGCCAGGCATCAGAGAGTATTTCACGTAATATTTAGAGGCACATTTTGTTTGTTTTAACTGTAGTCCCTACATGCCTCCTCTGTAGTCCCAAATTCTTTATCATGTAATAGATTTGGATTTGTAATGGTAAACAGGACACTTACAGTCATTTCATTAAGTATTTTATATTGATTATATATCAATTTTGTAACTAAGGCAATTTGATGTTTTGATTAAACATTACTGTGAAGCATTTTGTACCTATGTATGTACATACATTAAAAAATTATTAGTTGGTTGTGTAACCCTCTTTCACAGGGTAACTTAACATCCAACATGGATTGAAAGTCTGCTTGCAACAGGTGCCAAATAACCTTTCTCCCTTAACTTCTTGCCAAAACAGTGTGGATACCATACAGGTGGTTTCCTCTCCACACTGTAATCAGAAGGGCTAGGTTAGGCTTTTTGATTATGTCCCGATATGGGCCAATTTTGCCAGAGAGCCTTTTACTAGGCTAGTAGAATTTCTTTTGGTGCAAAATTTTTATGCTAGTAGAAATTTCAGTATAGATAATATTAGAGTGGAGAAAAATTTCTTTGCTAGGATAGTTTACTTGGAGATCCAGCACAAACTGTTCCAGCAAGGGTGCTTTTTTTCTGTGGTAAACTGCATCTGCACTATAATAGTAAACGTTGCCTAGTATATAGCAAGCGTAAACCTAAAGGGATTTGGGACTATGACTTTATATTCTAAGATGGAGCAAGAGATGGTACAACATTTTTTTATTTTGTTATCTAGGAGGACTTTCAATCAAGTTAAGACAGCTCAGTTATAAAGCTATAAAAATTTTTTAGTATAAGAATTTTTACTTTTTCCTACTTGAGATTGTGCTTCAGTTACTGCCCAAGACAATGAGTATCTTGCTCTGACATGGCTTATGTCCACCAACTAAATTAAACTTTGTAAAAATATATTAATTTTACACTTTAGAGATCTAAACAAAATAGGTTAAACCCTTCATCAAGAGAAGTTTTATAATCAAGTCAGTTGAGCTGACCCACCCATAATTAATGCATATTCTGTCTCCAAGGCAAAGACACCACTGTGGATACAATTAATGAAATACTAACTGTGTGATTCTAATTAAGATATAGATAGTTGCATTAAGCAGATTAAGCTATGTTAAGGAACTTATCCTTCAAAGTGGTTAATGAAATGGTATACCCAAAAACTTCAACAAAAAAAGGATTCTGTTTCAACTGTTGAATTTCACTGTGAGAAAATAAAATGCACTGACCCCAAAATAACCCACTCTGCCATTCCTCAGTATCTGTTCCTCTCTGCAGTACAAAGAAGCTCCCAAATCTTTTTCATGTACATATATAGTGGGCAATATATAGGGCCAGTCCGAGTATCAAAAATGCCAGGAATGCATGCCACTGAAGAAAATAAAATTATTAAAACCCCCTTTCTTAGGACTAGGTGCCAAGCAAAAAACTCTTACCTCATGCACAGATGGCTGGAACTTTCCCATCTGTTCGCAACTTCTGGCCTTCAACTCCTGCAGGATCCTAACGTCAGTCCTCCAAGTATATTAGCATGTCTGGGGTGTATTAAGAGTCAGGGGGATCTCTGTTCTGGGTTTATACAACTATTTGAGCACAGATGTCCCACTGAGACTTTTCTTAGTTTAAATGCATTTGTGTGCATAAGACATCGAAAGATCAAAACCTACCGAAGCAGCGGGACTAGACTGAGATCTTAATTGGTTCATGGGAATACTGAAAGAGGAAACTAATTTAAAATTCTGGTTCTGTTGAAGAGCACCTCTGAAGTTGAATTTTCTCATGTTGTACACGCTGGCATAGCAGAGTAGGTAGGAAGTGCTGATATAGATTTCTAGAAGTGTCAGCAATTACTCGAACAACTATATAATTCTTCACCAGCTCTTATACCAGAGATGTTCCCCTTTCAAATTAAAAACTGCATGCTGCACAGACACCAGTTGTCTTACAGCCTCCAAATGTTGACATCTGTATTTGTAGTACGGACAAAAATTTACTAAAGCAGAGCCTCCTGAACTGTTGCTTTTTCAGCACTGGTGATATGTGGAAGCAAGTCTACCAGGAGATACTCAGCTGAAGTGTAGGATGAACATTCCGAATCCGCTACTGTTACCACCAGCCTGGAGGCACTTACCTGGTGACCTGCACAAATTTCTATACATAGGCAGTAATTATTACTAACTGTTAA
This sequence comes from Phaethon lepturus, assembly GCF_000687285.1. Lineage (NCBI taxonomy): Eukaryota > Metazoa > Chordata > Aves > Phaethontiformes > Phaethontidae > Phaethon > Phaethon lepturus. The sequence goes on from NW_010548322.1 coordinate 17,862, forward strand.
TGGGCATTGATCAAAGCTAAGGAAAACAGCCTTATCATCTAACTCATTTAGTAGGTCTTAGATTCCATAAAGTAACAGTAGAAATAACTTCAATCAATACAGATTTGTGTTTAATAATGTACGAGTAAAAGTCATTGCTACTACAAAGCCAACTTAGCATTAAACATACTGATAGGAGATGAAATGGCCAGGAAATGTCAGGTGAGAAGAGCCAGAAGTGAGAAATAAATTAGGATTTTCCACTGGCAAAGGTCAGCAAATCTGAGTGACCATAAGCAACCAATACATACCAGTCTCCCTCATACAGGACAAGATAATTTGTAGTATTATGCTTCATCTACTTTACAGAGCATAAGAGAATGATAGATTAATGACAAGAAGAGTAAGGCTCATATTTCTAGCCTCCTAAGACCTACCTTGAGAACTTGGCCTCTAAACACAGTAATATTTCTTCACTAAGAAACTGGACATCCATTTCCGAGCTTCAAGTTAAAATGTACATAAACATTACCAAAGCTCCAGACAACTCTTAGATTTCATATTGCTGCTATATATGATTTTTTTTTTCGTATCACAACTACACAGCTTTGTCCTTTACATTCCGTTGTATTATGTGCTTAAGGCAGTAAGGAAATATTAAAAACCCCACATATTTCCGAGAACCTAATTTCTCTGGATTGGGTGACTCAAAATCCCTCACTTTCCAGCCCAGCGGCGGGAGTCGTGCGTGAACTACTCCCAGGCGCAAAGAGGGGCTGAGGCGATGATCGTAATCCCGCACGAGAAGAAACCTGGGCGAGTTTGGGCTTCCTAGAGCAAGGGAAACGACCCCAGCAACACAGGGCCCTGCGAGGTGGGCTGCTCTGCGGAGCGCAGCCATGCCTAGTGATGGCGGCACCGCTTCAAGTTCCTGAGAAAACTCAGTCTAGGAAACTTTCCACCGCAGCACCAGGTGGTCGGAGTACGCTCGTACTCCCAAACGGGACCGCGGGGAGCGTTTACCAACCATCGCAGCCAGACAGGAGCAGAACCAAGTGCTTCTCTTCCCTCGGGCCCGACGAGCAGTCTGGCCTCCAACAACAGGGACGTGCTGGCAACCCCG
>NW_010548323.1:0-391 GCF_000687285.1 Phaethon lepturus
CAGGGCTTTAAACTAGACTTGAAAGGGGAAGTGGATAATATCATGCTTGCCTGGGACAAGCTGTGGGATGACATACCAAGGTTAGAGGGACAGGGTGTTAGCTAGGCCCCTCAGCCTGTTGCAGCAGTGAAAGAACTCAAAGGAACTAAAGGCTATTCCTCTAAGAGGGTGACATGGCCAACAGCCCAGATGAAGTACCTCTACACCAATGCATTGGTGTAGCATGTGAGCAACAAAACAGGAGGCGTTGGAAGCCACTGTGCTGTTAAAAAGCTGTGACCTGGTTTCCATTACTGCAACTTGGTGGGACAAATCCTACAATTGGAGTGTGACTATTGATGGCTACAGGCTGGTCCGAGGGGCAGGGGAGGAAGGGAGGGCAGAGGGGGAG
>NW_010548323.1:786-16894 GCF_000687285.1 Phaethon lepturus
TGACGGCTACAGGCTGTTCAGAGGGACAGGTGAAGAAGGAAGGGCAGAGGTGATGCCTGCTACATCAAGAAATAGATAGCATGTGAAAAGCTGTCTCTAAAGAACAGCCATGAGCAGGTCAAAAGCTTGTGGGTAAGAATCAGAGACCAAGGCAACAAAGGGAACCTTGTGGTTAGGGTTTACTAGAGGCCACCCAATCAAAGAGATGGAGTCTATTGATGAAGCCTTCTTACCTCAGCTACAGGAGGCATTGTGCTCACAGGCTCTCGTCCTGCTGGGGCACTTCAACCACCCCAACGTCTGCTGGGAAACTAGCACGGTGAGCTGGAGGCAATCCAGGAGACTCCTAGAATGCCCTGAGGATAAATTCTTAAGGCAGGTAATAGACAGCCCTACCAGAGGGGATGCCATACTGGACCTGGTGGTTAGTGATGCAAGTGAGATAATTGGTGATGTCAAGATAATGAGGCAGCCTGTGTTGCAGTGATAATGCATGGGTGGAGTTTGCAGTCCTGAGGGATATGGGGCAGGTGAAGAGTAAAGTCAGGACCCTGAATTTTAGGAAAGCAACCTTCCAGCTCTTCAGGGAGTTAGTCAATAGGACCCCCTGGGAAACTGCCCTCAGGGACAAGGGGAAAGAACAGAGCTGACAGATCTTGAAGGACGCTTTCCATAGAGAGCAAGTGCTCTCAATCCCCAGATGTAAGAAATCAGGAAAGGAAGGCAAAACAGCATGGGTGAGTGGAGACCTGCTGGTCAAACTAAAGGGCAAGAAGGAAATGCTCGGGCAGTGGAAGCAGGGAGAGGTATCCTGGGAAGAGTACAGGGATGCTGCCCGGTTGTGTAGGGATGGGGTCAGGAAGGCAAAGGCACGGCTGGAGCTGAACTTGGCAAGGGGTGCAAAGAATACTGAGAAGGGCTTCTACATGTATGTCAGCCAGGAAAGGAAGGTCAAAGTGTACCTCCCTTGATGAGCAAGACTGTCAAATTGGTAACTATGGATGAGAAGGCTGAGGTACTCAACAAATTCTTTGCTTCAGTCTTTATGGGCAGTGTCTTTTCTCACACATCTCAAGTGGATGGACTGCAAGACGGAGATTGGAGGATCAAAGTCCCTCCCACTACAATAAAGGATCAGGCTTGAGACCACCTGAGGATCCTGAACATGCACAAGCCTCTGGGACCTGAGGAGCGACATCCCAGAGACTTGAGGGAACTGGCTGATATAGTTGCCAAGCCACTCTCCATGACACTTGAAAAGTCATGGCGGTCAGGTAAAGTCCCTGGAGAAAGGCAAGCATTGCACCTATCTTTAGAAAGGGTAGAAAGGAGGACTCTGGGAAGTACTGAGCTGTCAGCCTCACCTCTGTGCCTGGGAAGATCATGGAAGATCATGGAAAAATCATCCTCCTAGAAGCTATGCTAAGGCATATGGAGGACAGGGAGGTGATCTGAGGCAGCCAGCATGGCTTCTCCAAGAGCAAAGCCTGCCTGACCAAACTAGTGACCTTCTATGATGGTGTGACCACATCAGTGGACAAGGGAAGAGCTACGGGTGTCATCTATCTGGACTTCAGTAAGGCTTTTGACACAGTCCCTCACAACATCCTTCTCTCTAAATTGGCGAGATATGGACTTGATGGGTGGACTGTTGGGTGGATGAGGAATTGTTGGATGTTCACTCCCAGAGGGTAGTGTTCAACGGCTCAATGTCCAGATGGAGATTGGTGACTTGTGGTGTCCCCCAGGGGTCTGTATTTGGACCAGTACTGTTTAATATATTCATCAATAACATAAGCAATAATCAATAACAACAACAAGCAGTTGACATGCCTGAGCAACAGGATGCCATCCAGAGGGACCTGGAGAAGCTCGAGAAGTGAGCCCATGTGAACCTCATGAGGTTCAACAAGGCCAAATGCAGGGTCCTGCACCTGGGTTGGGGCAGCCCCCAGTGTCAGTACAGCCTGGGGGATGAACAGACTGAGAGCAGCCCGGCCAAGAACAACATGGGAGTACTGGTGGATGAAAAGCTGGACAGGAGCCAGCAATGTATGCTCACAGCCCAGAAGGCCAACTGTATCCTGGGCTGCATCAAAAGAAGTGTGACCAGCAGGTTGAGTGAAATAATTCTACCCCTCTACTCCACTCTGGTGAGACCCCACATGGAGTACTGCGTCCAGCTCCTCAGCACAGGAAAGACATGGACCTGTTAGAGCAGGTCCAGAGGAGGGCCACAAAAACAATCAGAGGGATGGACTACCTCTCATCTTAAGAAAGGCAGAGAGAGTTGTGGTTGTTCAGCCTGAAGAAGAGAAGACTCCAGGGACACCTTATTGCAGCCTTTCAGTACTTCAAGGAGGCTTATAAGAAAGATGGCAACAGACCTTTTAGCAGGGCCTGTAGTGACAGGACAAGGGGTAATGGTTTTAAACTAAGAAAGAGGGCAGATTTAGACTAGCTATAAGGAAGAAATGTTTCACAATGAGAGTGGTGAAACACTGGCACAGGTTGCCCAGAGAGAGGGTAGATGCCCCATCCCTGGAAACATTCAAGGTCAGGTTGGACGAGGCTCTGAGCAGCCTGATGTAGTTGAAGATGTCCCTGCTCATTGCAGGGAAGTTGGACTAGATGACCTTTAAAGGTCCCTTCCAACTCAAAGTATTCTATGATTCTATTAAAATTAGGTACAATGGGAGCCATATGTGTATGCTGTATAGGGATTCCTGTTGACTTCACTGATATTTCAGAGGAGAAGTTGTGGGCTAGTAGCCAAGTAAAGTTTGTTTGCACATTTAATATGCTTTTGTCCTTTGTTCCTTGATTAACTTCTCTAATAGGTTATATGAGTTAGACTATCTCTGAGCAGGTTTTGATTGTAAGGAAGGGTCACCAAAAATAAAACCAAAAACATGTTAAAATAGAAGTGTGTTTTTCTTGAGCACAATGCAAAAAATGCTTTTGAAGAAGAGGAAGCTGCATTGACAGCAGATGAATGAATACATAGGCAGTATGGAATAGATCTCAATTTTCTTTCACCTGGTGGAGTATATGCCTTTGATCTGGGGAGCCAAGGCCAAGAGATTTGTCTGTAAGAATCAGTATTCTAGCAGATTGGATCCTCAGTTTTACTTTTTGCCGCTGTGACAAAGAAATGGATGAGAATGTCAAGAAGAAGAAAGAAATCTTAACCTGAAGAGGCAGGGCATAAACCAAACAGAAACCTAAAATGAAAGCAAAAGGAATGAGATTAATTTAAAGCCAAATAACAAATGATTGAGTCCAGGTGTGGGTGTGTTGTCACTAAAAGCACAGTCAGAAATCCTGGGTTCTCAGGTTTTGGTTCTACTTTATCATACATATATACATATATATGTATGTATATAAAGATACATATGGAAAAGATGTCATTGAGGAAGGGATTTTATAGGGGTCCATAAAGTCCTGATGATGCATTGGAACAAGTTGCACACTGGCTTTTCTGGTGGAAAAAGTACATGGCATGATACTTTCAGGTCACAGAGTAAAAAGTGTATATTTGAATAATGAGCTCCTTGAGTTTGAGGCAAGATGTTGTGCGTTAATTTTTACTTAGGTCCAAAACCTGAATTAATAGTTTCATGGAAGACAAAGCCTGTGAGAACTAAATATAAAAACAGGTAGGTGAAGTCCTAGCTGGAAATTATTGAAGTCTGGCGGAGTGCTCTGGGGAAGTGTTGATATGTCCTGATTATAAATTCCACAGACATTTTCTCATGGCTTTATTTGGAGACCTCCATGTTACTGGATTGTATGCAACTGTGGATATAGCCATTCTCATGTTCTAATGACATTGAATCTTTTATTCTCTGTGTGAAATGGTAAAAATATATATATACACACATACCCCGCTCTTTGAGGCATTTTTAGTTTGTTCAGGAAATCAGTATCTGAGGTATTGCTTAATCCTCAAAAGCTGCTGTAGAATTAAAAGATATTTATCATTAAAACAAAATTATTGGATTTTTAAAAAATTTTCATTACTGTAGGTTGTCAAGATTGTCAACAATGTTTAAACAGTGTGTTGTGTAAAAATTTCCAAGCCATGTGGGAAGTTAGAATACAGAAAACTGAAGGGAACTCAAAACAGAACTTCAGTGAAATAAGAAATGTTTTCCATATGTTAACTGCAGTGCAGTGCATAAAGAAAGAAAAAAAAAAGTAACACCTTTGCCCTCATCACACTCCTCAAAAACTCCGAAGCTGCCCATGAACGGGTAGGAATCAAAATGGTAGCAATTATGTTAATTTCATTACTAAAAGATCAAGGTCACAACAACAGCAATTACCTGCAATTTCCCATTCCTGCAATTATATTATTATGAAAATGAACACTTGCTAACTACAGTAAAGCTTTCAGGGGCACTGAGGTGATTTTTTTTTTCATTTCAGCATGCTTGCTAATTGTGTCAGGACTTCAGTGTAATGTGATTACTATTGCTTTGGTCTCAGCAGAACAACAAATGGTAGATAGGTAGTGCCTGCTTCTTCTAGGCTTCATCTATATATAAATTTAATGCCAGTACAACTGTTTAGATTAGGAACACTGTACTTCACTGAAATATTTATATTACTGTAAGTCCTAGTAGAATAAACCTTTTGGGAATGAACTATATTAGCATATTTATGCTTATACCAATATAATTGGGTCCAAAATAAGCAGTTGTACAGTTTTGTGACACAGTATAACAAGATGCAGAAAAATGTCCTGTTTCTGATCTAGCTATGCTGGTAGAAGAAATTGCCACATCTTGCTGCTAGTCACCTGAATCTGACAGAAAGTATTTTCATCAGCATTGCCTAAATTGCTTCAACCAAAATCATCCAGTTTTTGTCAGTGAGAGAATTTAAAGTGACGTAGCAGCTTTTGCCTGCAATGACTTGGGGAGCACCCATACAGAATCCTCAGCTGTTTGACTGCTTTGGGCGATAACTTCAGCGTAGGGACACTATCACCAGCTGTTGGAAGCAGTTGTCTCTTTTATTGGCAAGGGTGAATTTGTAGTGCAGGTCCACAGCCTTATAGCTGTGTTGCATTCTAGAGGAGATAAGGCTTTACGCATATTGGATTTATGCTAACAAATACACAATTTCAGCTGAGTCTCCTGCTGCAGACAGCCATGGTACAGAATATTTTCCAGCCTCATCTTGTAACACAACAGTGGTTCTGCTTCTGCTGCTATGATAGTAGTAAAGTAGGCTATTCCAGAGTTTTACTCTTCTAATAGCTAGAAAGCTTCTTGCTTCCAGCCTATATTTAGTCATAGCCTGTTTATAACTCTATGCTCTATGGTCTGTTTACAACCTTTAGCTTAAATATCTCTCTTCCTACACTGGCATTTATGTCCCAGAGTTACCTGTGGAAAGCAATCAAATCTCCTCTTAGCCTTTGTTTTACCTAAACTTAACCCTAAGTCAGACTCTCATAATCTCTGCTCTCCAGCCATCTCGTGCTCCTAATACTCCTCCCTGAATTGCTTCACGCTGAACTTGTCATTCTTGAACATCAGTATCCAGAACTGACTGTAATAAACAAGATTTTTCTGGGTGCTTTTATTACACATAACTTCTGTGCTCCTACTGATAGCTTTTGCCTTTATTATGGCTGAATCATTGTAGTGTCTCATTGTCACCCAATTATCTATAGATAACTGCTTTCTAGGACACAGCAGAAATTCTTTTTTACTCCTGCTTGCATGACTTTGTACTCTGTCCTTTTATCTCCTACTTTGGTCCCAGAGGATTTTCAGTTCTTCTTTTGCGATATTCCAATTTTTCTCTGTATTGACACTATCTCCCAACCAGTGCTGGCAGTGAATTTCATTAACACATTTTTTTGTGCCAATATCATTAATGATTTTTTTTTTATTAAAAAGCTGTTAAGAGTTATACTTGTCCCTTGTCTCCAACATGATTACTTGTTCTCTTCTTGTTCTTACAATTCTTGGAGCACCACGTTCTTTAGCTTATAGTTTGGCAACCTATCGATGTCTAATAAGAGTAGATCTCCCATACAGTAAGTTTTTTGAGAAAATACGTTTATCTCTACACAAAGAGATTGTGTTAGATAAGACAACAATAAAACAACAATGGGAGAAACTACTGGACTTTACAGACAATGAAAGAGGAGTGCTTGGAGCTACCATTAGGTGAAGAATGTCAAAAGATAGTGAAAGGGTGTTGGCTTCTGGAGGTCATTAAAGCTGAAATTACTAAACAAGGTTGTAAAATCAGCCAAACTGAGGCCAATAGGAATAGAATAAATGTGGGTAGGTTGGTTGTTTAGGGAGAGAGAAAGGTGAGAAAAGGGAGCATCAGGAAAATCCAATAATATGATCAAGGCCCTTGGAGAGTATCTGCTGAGAAGCCCTGTGCCCAGTCAGCAGAGCTCTGGCAGGAAAATAAACTGATGGACTTGCTTCTGCAGTCAGAGTTGGTAAAAAATGAGGAATGTTAGGCATTTCCTTGTAAAAGGCATTTCCTGTAAAAAAAGGCCAGTGATGACATTGCTTTCATTGAGTTGTGGTTCTAGGGTTTTGTTGTTTTGTTTTTTTTTCCAAACAAATGTCCACCTTTGGGGAATATTGAACATTTGTGGGCTTGGTTCCCACACCCTGAGGCTGGGTTCCTGTCCTTTTGGGTCTGCAATTACCTACTGTTATATAGCTTCTCCTATTGTAGCTCTCCCTTTCAGGATGTCTTTGTGCTAGGGAAAGTGAAAATGTATCTGTATTTCTTCTGGACAATTATGAATCAGAATCTAAAATGATCCGGTGGCTTTTCATTCCTATATTGTCTGTAAATGAGACAATTCATCCTTCTTTATACTACCAACTTGCAAAATATTTCTCTGGAACTTGTATCTTTTATAAAAATACAGATTTATGAAAGAAGTTCTGTCTATTTTATTCCTTTTTTTTTTTTTAATACCATAAGCGTAATTCTAGTGACTAGTAGTAATTCTACAGTCCTGAAAACACATGCAATAATTTAAGTAAAGTTACCACTGCTAACAGTATATCAACATCAGGAGTTGGTGTAATAGGATAATTCAGTTAAGATCATTTATGATTTAAACAAACCCCATGATATTAGGTAGCACTAACAATAATGGTGATGGATACTGTAAGGTAGGACCAAGAAACAGAACTGAGTTGCATCAGATAGCATAATTCATTTAATAATGTGTCCTCTGATTATCTTGTCATTATATACACACTGGATTTGAGTCCAGATCATTTGTATGTTATCTTTGATACTTAACGACATCTAAATGTCAAGTTGCAGCTTTCTGTACCTTATTAAACAACTGCATACACTACTATTTCCTAAACAGTCCCCATCCCGTGTCCCGTCCCGCTCCACCCCCCCACCCTCCCCCCAATTCTTTCATTTCATTAAATATTTTCTTTTGAAAAGAGAAGGGGAAAACTTGGGAAAAATATTGTGATGTTGCTTTTAACTAACATGGCAACATGCCATTAAAGAACTCTTCAGTTACTAAGTTTACTAGTGATCTTATAGCCATATGAAACAGCTTAAAAAAATACAAATTTTTCTAAAATAGAAAGAGTAGATAGTCAGGTAGACTTGATTATGGTTTACTTTCCAAAAAGTGTGAGTGTAGGTGCTAGAAACCTACATTGCAAAGATTGATTTCCTACAAAATTTTAGATATTCTGAATTTCCTGTGAGGTAGTTTAGGTGAAGTTAGTAGTATAGACCTTTTACCAGGGCTGATTTTACTGAGGAAAGCTTAATTTTTATCATAATGGAGGGTGTGTTAAGTGTATGCCAGTTTGGATCTCCCATGATCAAATTAATTAAAAAAAAATTAATTTAACTGACAGAGATCACCTTTAAAGAATTACTTTGTCTTTATAAATAAGATTACAGCTGTAAGTGGATATGAGTGCCATGTGGATTTCTGACTAGGAGGAAGTACCTGCGTTACAAGAAAATTCCCAATAAGAGCAGCGTTTTGGTAATGAATTCTATTATAAATGATAATGCAATAAAAATCACATTAAAATTCTGAGAAGATGTGTAATTTTCACCTCAATCATGTACACAAAACTGAAGGGAAATAGTCTTGCATCAAACACATAGAAAACTGCAGTAACCTTGCAAATTACCTGCATGCCAAATTACCTCTGTATTGGCCCTGTACAACCATTTCTGATTTTGTGTTTGGCTTTGTTTGACTACCACTGTGTGTAAACTGTATCTGAAATCTGCAAAGCTCTATGCAATTATGGATTTGTTAAAGGGACCATACACTCATTTCCTTCACTGCTGTGAAGCTAAAAACTAGGAATCACATCATACCTTCAATAAGTCTGCTATGAAATAAAACGCAATCTTTGTTGTGGCTTGAAAGATTTTTTTAAAGGGCATTTTTGCTGGTACCATGAAAGGTAAATAGAAATGATGTGTTGTACTGAAAGGTGCTCATGGCTTATGCCCAAGCTGTCAATATAAGCGTTCAGACCTTGGTGGAAGATGCTGCTCAGATTAAAGCATTCTTGTTCTGGCATCTAAAGTTTCCAGGCTTCTTTGTGTTGTAAAGAAACTGTGCGGAAGGTGCATAGTCACCTTTCTTTTAAAGACCATGATATTTCAAATGGAGTTGTTGAGAAGCAAATTTTAAAGCTTGGAGCAGGAAGGCAAGACCTAGTATGTTTGACTAGTCTGAAATCAGAGAGAGAAGGGGAGAGATGTCCAAGATGGGATAAAGATCCTTGGCCAGGTTGGTGCCACATGACAGTCCTGCATTCCTTTCTGGTTTCTTCTCTGCATGAGGGAATGGGATTGTACACAGACAAGTCCTATAATCAAATACCTAGCTAGGTGTCACTGACAGCAAATCTAGAGGCTTCTACTCCTTAACAAGGAGACAGTTTGAAGTTTGGACAAAAATCTTGTAGGGTTTTCCAAATTACTGCATATTGTTCACTAGGTCTATAAACAAAATGCAAGTGTATTAAAATATTAGTCCAAGTAAGGGGAGAGTGGTAGAAAGGGTATAAAAAAGAGTCTTCAAATTTATTGGAATATGATTTGTCTTCTACACATTATATAAATGAATCAGTAACCTTGTTCAAATAACTACATGATCAGCTCACTGTATGTGCTACAGATAGAAGAATCACATACAGTCATTCCCCATGTTCCCTGTAATTTGATGCCAGCTACGTGACAAATTGCAGAGCGGGATCCTCTCTTACACCTCTAAAGGTCATCTGCCCCCAGAGCTGCTGCTGCTGAAGTCACATTAGTGTAAACAAACAAGTTGGGGAGGGGAGTGAGAGACATCGTCATGTCCAAAGAGTGGATATGGATAAATAACCCTTTTAGGTTGGAAGGGGATTTTTGTAATGTTGAGTTATCATTGTATTCAGTTTGCAACACTAATCAACACTAGATAGACAGTAAATCAAACTGCTTAGTGGTCATGGGGTAAACATGAGATTTTGTATCAAACTGAAGCACACACTTCCTAGCTCAGCCAGATCGTCCCCCTTGAGTTATTTTCAAAATGCACCAGCAATAAGGAGGCTATGTAAAAAGGCCTTAAACCATATATATCAGGTTGTACTCTCGTACGTCAAATACATTAAGACTGATTGTAGATGTCTGTGCACTGTACACAACACTTCCATGAAATTAATTTTTGCCGAATGGGGCTGGATAACTTGTCACCTACGCCTAATGACGACTTTGATTTATAACATATGCTGACTTTGCATTCTGCTGATTGAATTTCCAGGAAAAAGAATATCTGTACATAAAGCAAACATCTCCCTGCTGTGGGAGAACAAGAGTTTAGTGGACTTATCCCAAATACATTCAGTGGACTCCATATGGAGACATGAAAAAACTAATTTCCAAGATTAAGTATTAGTCTAAATTACAAAGTCAGTGCTCAGCAGGGCAAGCTAAGACAAGATTGTGAGATAGTGAAGGTAAAACTATCTGCTATTTATTTCCTCTTGATGGCTAATGTGAGATACTAGCTAAGGAGTACTGGCTATTGTTTTGGCTGTAATTGCTAATGATCAATTTCAAATGGGGCTAATAACTGGATATATTCTGTTCATATTACTGGTAATTATAGTCTCCATCCAGTCTGTGTTTACTTTTTAACGCTGATCTCTTTTGTGCCCTCTTATTCCTGCCCTGTGGCATTGAATTTTCATCAACGTTTTATGCTATTTTTCTAAAGTTTTAAAGGTGAGTTTTTAAAATACAATATTTGGTTTTGATTTTTTTAAGTTGTATACAAGAAACACTAACTTCTTTAGCTCAGCTGTGTGTTGGATAAAATAGTCTCAAATCATGTGTGCAGCCTGGGCAGCCATAACACAAAGCCAATCAATTCCCAAGGTAACACCTTTTGTTTCCATGGGTTTGTCTAGTTGCATGCAGGTGAAGAGAGATAGAGCAGCTTTGCTCAGTTTTTCCCTTTTCCTTTCTCTCTCCATCTTATTAATTTCAGAGTGCCATTCTTCAAGTGCGCTATATTTCTCTCCCAGATGTATTTCAACACTTGCATCATATTGTAAGCCTGGAAATGTGTGTGAACAGAGAAGCTTTGGTTTTATTTGGAACAAACTAATTCAATTCAATTTGCAATAAGTTTGTGATGGCATTAGTGTGTTGAAACAGAGTGTGTTTTGCAGCTTATAAATTATGCAGTAGTACCTATAAGGTCAATAAATGTCCTGTTAGCCACTCTGAGTAAAACACATTTTGCTCTTCATTTCAGGCAGATATGTGGTCTCTTCTTAATTACTTTAAATGTAGCATCTTTCTCTACCCAATAAGCTAATTAGGTAATGATATCATTCAAGGGTGGACATTGTATTAGTCAGTGTAAAAACAGTTGAATCAAATTAAATAGGAGAAAAGATACATCATAGATTAAATTAAAGGTGAAAAGCACTTGGCTGTTATTTTTAGGCTAGATTCTGACATGTTTTGAATATAACCTCCCTCCACAGGCTGTCCCCCATAGGTTGCAGAATGGTTACTGATGAAGAGGATCAAAACAGGCAGTATGAAGCTAGGTATGTTGCATAAAGTTAGATTCAGGAATAGCTGATATCCCAGAAATCCATTTGTGTTGTCTGGATTGATCTTGAAACTACCCCTAAAAGCCACTGTGCTATTCAACACAAAGCCTTTCCTACACCTCTCAAAAAAGCCTCCTCTGCTGTTAAAAAGGAAAAAAGTCAAACCAAACCAATAGAAGAGATATTCATTTTTGAAAAGCTATGAGGAGCTGTAAGGGAAGTAAATACAGACATATAGGAATGAATGTGTTTGAAATAAGGTTCCATTTTAGTTATGTGTTTTGCAGTTTATTCAAATGAAGACTACTTGTATGATTATTTTTTCTAGCAGGTTTTACAGGGAAACAGTTAAGTAATTTTCAGATGTGAAGAGAGGTAGTTTTTTCAGTGGGAATGGTAGTTGTTGAGCAGCATGCTAGTAAAACACACAGTGCTGCTCAATGTCACTAACTGTGCTGTGGTTTTGCTGTGTGAAGGGATATGAACATGGCATGAAGCAGTCAATTCCTGTCTGACATGAACTGACCTTCCAGCATCTAGACTCAGCTTTGAGACGGTCTTAAGAAGTGCTGATTAGCAAAACCTTTTTTACTTGGCTATTCAGCTGAGATGTTCAAGTACCCCTGGAATATAAGATGTTCTTTGAGAGGGTTCTACAAATGTGGAGTAAATTCTGAAGCTTAGCTGAGTATAACCTGGAGTTTCTGATGAGCAGTGTATGAGGACAACTATTTCTGCTAAACTGCCTGCATGGAATGACTTGAATCCAGGCTGATTTTGAAAGGAAACTGCAGCAAGTGGGAGAAAATTCATGTGGGTGCAGTGAATAATTGTAACTAGTGGATTTGTCTGCATTCTTACAGGAAAGAGACGAAACTTTCTGTGACACTTAGAAAAGTTATATATCAGATTGTATGTCATTCTAGAATCCAGGAAAAGGTGATCATAAACTGGAAGATGGGCAACACTCAGCTAGTCTCTGGTCTATCACAGAATGAAAAGCTGGAAAAACATCTGGAAACAGGACAAGGGATGTGTTTATATGTGGAGCAAAATCTTCTGGGAAAAATGAAAGGCAAAGATATGTAAAGATATGTCAAATGTGTCAACTTCAGCAACAGCATGAAAAACAACATTTAGTTTCTAGTGGGTTTATTTTCTCTAAAAAAAAAAAAAGAAGTGGTGTTTGGGTGATCATGAAGGGGGAAGAATATCCCAATGCATATGCAAATTGCACATTTTGCTGTACTTCTTTCATAAGTAGCGTTATTATTATATATGATAAATCATATCCTTTCTGTTGAAGAATAGTGTCTGGGACATTCCATGTCTTGTATATACATGTATGTGCACTTGGCACTGCTTTTGGATGGAAACAAAGCAATTAATTTGGATATAATATGCTGTAAACAACTACCAGCTTGTGTTAGCTGAATCTCCCTTGTAGCTTAAACTGGGGGATATTTTTGGAGGAGGATATATTACAATATACGAATAACTACACTGTGCAGCATAAAAACAACAATGTCAGTGGGCTCTGACTATGATATGTGATGATATTTAGGAAGGTGCTATTTCCTGGGAGTTATTACAGTGAATGTCATAGATTCAGAGAATGTCTGGCCCAGTGGGATACAACTCGAAAAAATATAAATTCCATTCTATTCAGACTTTAACTTTTTTTTAAATTCAGTTTTACAGCTGATCCACTCTGTCAACTTGATCATGCCTATTTCCCTTGTTGTGTTTTCCCTTGCTGCTCTTTTGGTCTTCTACATGTAGATTACAAACTCACCAAAGCAAGGCTGAGTGTCTTATTCTGTATTTGTAAAATGTTTAGTGCAATGCGGTTGCTTTGAAGGAAAAAGCTAATATGAAGTCTAAGAAAACCAAAAAATGCATAGAGTCCTGCCTGACACAAAGAAGTTCGGATTCTCTTCAGGTCTGATTTAGTTTAGTGACACTGATTCTTACTACTCCATCACTCTTTGCTTGCCAGCACACATTAGTCCCCTTTATGATATGCATGATCTCTAGTGTGTATTTCAACCTCTTATTTTTACATTTACACATGCCTTTCTTTTTCAATGATGTATATTTTACAGTTGCTATTGTACCTTATGTTTTGGAAATGGGCCCTATGCACAGAGGAACTGTACACTAATGAGAACCAAACTGCTCAGAATCTTGCTTCCTTGACTGAAAATAGGTTGCATAAATCCTGCATGAAATCAACATGGACTCAACATTTCTTCTTGTATAAGTAGGTGACTTTTCATACAATACTATTCTTTAATGGACACATACAGTGGAAATTCATCTTACAGAATGACAGGTAAATTTTACTGCAAAAAAAATCAATTTCCTTCCTTCAATATTTCTTTCAGTAATTTTGAACATCATGTATCTTAACAAGAAATGTTCCCAGCCACTGTGATTAACATGCAAAGCTGTTTCTTAACAGTATTCACTCTTATTTTAAAAATGACACTGAGAGCTTTAGAGGCCCTTGTTCTTAATTTTTAAACCCCGTAATTTCATTGTGTGTGACACAAAGCAGAACATCTTTGCCATAATTACTGTATAAGTTATTTTTTTCCACAAAGTTGTAATTTTCCTAAAATAAGCTGGACTGCTTCAATTATGTAAATCAAATATCTAGAGAATATAATGACTGCATTGGCGAAGCACAATAGAACTTAACAGGAAGCCAGCAGAGAGAGGGAGAGAGTGATGGAGAAGGCAAAAGCCCAAATGAGGATGTTTTTTTCAATTAGAACCCCAGAAAATTCTCTGCCCTGCTGGTAAACTGGCTCCAGCAGCTTCTCATTCTGCCAAATCTACTCTTCCCTTGATGCCAGAGTGTGACCATTAAGACTGGCAGGAAGTCCAGGTTAAAAAAAAAGCTATGTGCAGAGACCAAGAATGGATGAGAAAAATCGATGGTTTGCTTCTGTTGTTGTTTTTGTGTATTTGTATTGGGGAAAAAAAAAAAAGGTAGTAGTGCCTAAAAGAGCCAAAGAGCTTATGATAATTTTAATGTGAGATGTCTCAAGCAATACAAGGTGAAACAATGACTGGGAGATGGAAAAAGTCCGTAGTAATGGCTAAAAAATATATTAATACTCAGGACTGACAACCTGCATCAAATGGCTGACACAAGGTGGCCTTGATCCTGAAAGTCCTGAGAACAGCTGACTTTTCCATACATAATCCCTTTATGTGACTTCTCCTATAAATCCCAACCTTCCCTCACTCAAGAACTTCTCAGTGACCTAAATTACACTGCTCTTATGATGCACCTGTTTCTATCTCTTTGCTCCAGATGGAATGATCAGATTGAAGAGAGCTGTACAAAGGTGAAGTAACACCATCGATTTACATTGTGAAGTCACCGTGGCTGTATTTTCAATCCCAGTCTTTGTGGGTTTTATTTGCAAAATCTTTTTTAGCAGCTGACACATTCAGCAGATGGCCGCTGATCTCTCTTCAGGGATTCCCATTTTTTTCTAAATAACTATACCTAACGTAGAAGTTGTTAAAGTACAAGATTCATTCTGACAACCCTTTATGAAATGTTTCTTTTTCTATTGGTCAGCATTGACTTTTAATGTGACATAGAGCTTGATTAAGTACTTGTGACAGCTTACTTTGCTTAGAGTTCCGAAGTACTCCTTTTTGTGCTAGTTCTGGGCTGATGTCAGAGTGTAGAAAATGTATTCTTTTGTGTGTGCATTCAACATTGCTGTTGTTTGAAATCTTAGACATCCAAGTGTTGAAAATCTATCATGATTTATTCTAATTCTAATCACTTTCTGTTTTACATTGGAACTTTACTTTTCATCCTTGAACTATTTTGTTTATAGCTTCATGGAAGAAGGCATCTCATCTTATTTAGCACTCTTTACTTATTTACTTGGTGATTTCTGTGTCCAAGTAGGTCCATGTCTTACAAAGGACTTTGTCAAAACCTACAGTAAACAGATTCTATTATTTGATTTGCCTGCAGCCACTTTTTGACAAAATACTCATCAAGGTAAGCTATAATTTTGCCTTTAGTTGACATGTCAGCTAACTAAACTCATGTAGTTGAATTGCCTTCTGCTTTGTAACCCCTCCCCTTCCCACAATACTGGCTTTTCAAAAGAGATACACAAGGTGTATAAATATCCCAGTATTCTAATATAGACTCAGAAAGCCTCTCACAATTTTGTAAAACTCAGTAACTGTTTCTGTTTCTTCAGTATTAAGTTCCTTTAGGATCATGGAATGATAGAATCGTTCAGGTTGGAGAAGACCTTTAAGATCATCAAGTCCAGCCATCAACTTAGCACTGCCAAGTCCACCACTCAACCATGTCCCTAAGTGATAGATCTATACATCTTTTACATACTCCAGCGATGGTGACTCAAACACTTCTCTGGGAAGCATATTTCAATGCTTCACAACCTTTTTGGTAAAGAAATTTTTTCTAATATCCAATCTAAACCTCTCCTGACACAGTGTGAAACCATTTCCTCTTGTTCTATGGCTTGTTACTTGGGAGACAAACACCCACCTCACTACAACCCCCTTTCAAGTAGTTGTAGAGAGTGATAAGGTCTCCCCTCAGCCTCTTCTTCTCCAGACTAAGCAACCCCAGTTCCCTCAGCTGCTCCTCATAAGACTTGTTCTCCAGACCTTTCACCAGCTTCATTGCCCTCCTTTGGACACACTCCAGCAACTCAATGTCCTTCTTGTAGTGAGGGGCCCAAAACTGAACACAGAATTTGAGGCGCAGCCTCACCAGTGCTGAGTACAGGAGCACAATCACTTCCCTGCTCCTGCTGGCTGCACTATTTCTGATACAAGCCAGGATGCTGTTGGCCTTCTTGGCCACCTGATCACACTGCTGGCACATGTTCAGCCGGCTGTCAACCAACACCCCCAGGTCCTTTTCCGCCGGGCTGCTCTCCAGCCACTCCTCCCCGAGCCTGTAACGTTGCAGGGGGATG
>NW_010548323.1:17004-17637 GCF_000687285.1 Phaethon lepturus
CCCAACTTGGTGTCATCTGCAAACTTACTGAGGGAGCACTCGATCCCCTCATCCAGATCATCAATAAAGATATTGAACAAGACCGGCCCCAGTACTGATCCCTGTGGAACACCACCTGTGACCGGCCGCCAACTAGATTTAACTCTGTTCACCACAAATCTTTGGGCCACGCCATCCAGCTTTTTACCGAGTGAAGAGTACACCTGTCCAAGCCATGAGTGACCAATTTCTCCAGGGGTATGCTGTAGGAAACAGTGTCAAAGGCTTTACTAAACTCTAGGCAGACAACATCCACAGCTTTTCCCTTGTCCACTAAGCACCTTGTCACAGAAGGAAATCAGGTTGGTCAAGCATGACCTGCTTTTCATAAACTCATGCTGATTGGGCCTGATCACCTGGTTGTCCTCTATGTCCTGTGTGATGGCATTCAAGATGATCTGCTCCATGCCTTTTCCAGCACTGAGGTCAGACTGACAGGCCTGTAGTTCCCTGGATCCTCCTTCTGGCCCTTCTTGTAGATGGGTGTCACATTTGCTAACTTCCAGTCAATGGTAACCTCCCTGGTTAGCCTAGACTGCCGATACATGATGGAGAGTGGCTTTATTGGCACTTTTTCCCGCTCCCTTTTTAACC
>NW_010548323.1:17662-62348 GCF_000687285.1 Phaethon lepturus
CCGATGCATGATGGAGAGTGGCTTGATGAGCACTTCTGCCAGCTCCCTTAGTACCCTTGGGTGGATCCCATCCAGCCACATAGACTTGTTTGTGTATAAGTGGTGTAGCAGGTTGCTAGCCATTTCCCTTCGGATTATGGGGGCTTCAGTTCTTCTCTCAGTCCCTGCCTTCCAGCTCAGGGGGCTGGGTACCTGGAGAACAACTGGTCTTCTTACTATGAAAGACTGAGGTGAAGAAAGCATTAAGTACCTCAGCCTTTACCTCATCCTTTGTCACTATGTTTCCCCCCGCATACAATAAAGGATGGAGATTCTCCACAGCATTCCTTTTGTTGCTAATGTATTTATAGAAACATTTTTTATTGTGTTTTATGGCAGTAGCCAGATTAAGTTCCAGCTGGTATTTGTCCCTTCTAATTTTCTCCCTGCGTAACTTCATAGCATCCTTGTAGTCCTCCTCTGGTGCCTGCTGCTTCTGATGAAGCAGAAGTGTCCTGAGTTTCTTGCCCGTTCTTCCAAAGAACTTAAACTCTTAATTTTTTTTTCCTGAGTTCAAGCCAAAGCTCTCTTTTCAGCCGGCCCAGTCTTCTTTCCCACTGGCTTGTCTTTTGGCACATGGAAATGGCCTTCTCCTGCACCTTTAAGATTTCCTTCTTGAAGAATGTCCAGCCTTCCTGGAACCCTTTGCCCTTCAGGACTGCCTCCCAAGGGACTCTCTCAACCAGGCTCCTAAACAGACCAAAGTCTGCCCTCCAGAAGTCCAAGGTAACACTTCTGCTGACCCCTCTCCTTACATCTCTAAGAAGTGAAAGCTCTATAATTTCATGATTGCTGTGCCCAAGACAGCCTCCAACTGTCACATCACCCTCAAGCCCTTCTTTGTTTGCAAAGAACAGGTCCAGCAGGTTGCTTTGCGTAGTTGGCTCACTTACCAGCTGTGTCAGGAAGTTATCTTCCACACACTCCAGGAACCTCCTAGACAGTTTCTTCACTGATGTATTGTATTTCCAGATATCTGGTAAGTTAAGTCCCCCACAAGAACAAGGCTAGTGATTGTGATGCTTCTTCCAGCTGCTTATATAATGTTTTGTCTGCCTCATCATCCTGGTTGGATGGTCTATAACAAACTCCCACCATGACATCTGCCTTGTTGGCCTTCCCCCTGATTCTTACCCATAAATGCTCAACTTTATCATCACCATCATTAAGCTCTAGACAATCAAAACACTCCCTAAAATACAGGGCTACCCCACTGCCTCTCCTTCCTTTCCCATCCCTGTTGAAGAGTTTAGAGCCATCCATTGCAGCACGCCAGTTGTGTGAGTCACCCTATCATATCAAACATGTGCCTGTTTCTGTGATGGCAATTATATAATAGTTTTCCTGCTGCACAATGGCTTCCAGCTCCTCCTGTTTCTTGCCTATGCTGCATGCATTGATTTAGATGCACTTCAGTTTAGCTCTTGATCCTGCCACCTTTTTGTGGGGAGAAACCCTAATTCCTGTGTGACCATTCTCAGGCACTTCCATGGTTTCTAACACATCAATAACCCTTGTGTCTTTGGTGATGCATGGATCTCCATCCCCTACCTCCAATGAGAAGGAAGATTGAAGGACCTCGCTAGCAAACCATCCTTCAAATATTGGCGTGCTGCCCCCAGGCTTATCTCTAGTGAGCCTGGTTTTATCCCTTTCCCCCTTCAAACCTAGTTTAGAGCCCTTTCAATGAGCCCTGCTAACTCCTGTGCAAAGATCCTTCTCCCACTTTGAGGCAGGTGTACCCCATCTGTTGCCAGCGTGTAAACTGACCCATGAACAAAAACCCCAAACTTCTGCCAGTGCCACCAGGCTTGTAGCCAGGTTTTGATCTGCTGGCTCTTCCTCTTTCTTCCCTCATAATTCCCTGCAACTGGAAGGATAGAGGAGGTCACTACTGATCCCTTAACCTGTCATTCCAAGGCCTTGAAGTCTCTCTTGATTGCCCTTGGACTTCTTGTTGCAACCTCACTGCCTACCTGAAAAATCAGTACTGGATAATAATCTGAGAGCCGTACCAGGGTAGGAATCTTTCCCTTCACATCTTTAATCTGTGTCCCAGGGAGTCAACGGACTTCCCTAAGAAGTGGGTCTGGTCTGCATATTGGGACTTCTGTTGCCTTCAGATGGGAATCTCTTATGATGGTGACCCATCTTTTTTCTTTATGGAAGCAGTTTTGACACAGGGAGTAGGCTGACTTAACCTTAGCAACACCTCCAAAGTAGATGAGGTGCGTTGGAGGGGACCCTAGCGACGGCCTCGCCGCCCCAGGCCCCTGAGGTGCAAGGCAGGCAGCCATCAGCCATCACGACGTGCTTGGGACAGAAATGACATGTGAAATCAGCCCTCCACGCCCATTGTTGGGTGAGTGTCCCTGAAGAGGTCACCTGTGTCCCTCGGTGGTGGGTGACACGTAAGCAGCACCTGCTGCCACTTCAAGGTATTGGGACTGAGGAGTTTGAAGTGCGGTGTGTGAACGGGTCTGTACGTGCGTGGGGTAGTGGGAAATGTGGATCTATAGGTGCTGGTTGCACCTCTCACATTGTTGCCTATGGATTGGAGGACCTCTGGTGCCTTGCAAGACCATGGGAGGTGATCCCCATCATGCCTTGCCTCTAATGTAAAAGTTAATGATGAGACATTGTGATTTGTGGAAAAAACCCAGAGCTGCTCAGTACTGAAGTTTGGAAACGGCTGTTCTCTAGCTTGATGGGTTCGAAGAGATGTTAGGTGGCTGCCAGGCTGCTTAGTCAGTTGTACGCTTATCACCGCATCGTCTGCTCTCCTTTGCCTGCTTCTGTCTCCCTTACTGTCTTTCCTAGTCATCTGTGCTCTTCCTTGAACTCATGCCTGAACTTTTTGACTTTTCTGGACTTGTTTTTGTGTTTTAATGATGGGTTATACTGCGCTCTTCCATATGTCAGGAGGGCTAGGGTAGTCCTGTAATTTTTGGCACTACTGTAGCAAATGGAAACTTGGAATACCAGTCATACAAGTATGAAATACCATTATGGTATGTAAGGGGTTGGAAATTTCTGTCATTCCAGTTAAGGATCTGTAGATTCAAGGATTTGTGCCTTTTTCTTTGTTACTGAAAGTTACTTTCCTGTTTGTTCATCACAAGTAGTGTTTCTATGTAAGGGAGTTCAGAAACATTTATTCTTGTCAAGGGACTGGCTTTTTCAGATGTGTTTTCAGTATCTTAGTTACGGGGGGGGGAGAACCCCACCAGAGGCTTAGTTCAGGAGTGCTTTAAGAAACGTTTTAGTTAAGTTTATTAATGGACAAATAGATTTGCTTTTTACTTAGATTGTGATTGTTACATTTAGTTTCAGTTCAGGAAAAGTGGAAGTGGAACTTGCAGGACTAAAGTGACAAGGACTGAGAAGCTCTTCTTTGCTGGGAATCTCCCATCTTAAAAATCCTGCCCTGCTAAAAGCCTCTTGATCCTCATGTGTGAATCTTCAAAAGTCTGTTGTCTCCCTGTCTCTCTGTGTGTATGCTGTTGTCTTGCATAGATGGGATAGGTGCATTGGTTCAGTTCTTCCGGAATTTTTATGGAAAAGGATAATTTGTCTTGGCTGAGCAGATAGTTGGACTTCTTTCCAAAGCTACCAGAATGGCCAGTCAGAATGATAAATGGCCAATTTGGAGCCATATTAATAATGAGGCGTGTTACACTTATCCTTTATAAGTTGTTTTAAATCTGTGAAAGCCAAGTTGGAAGAGAAATGACATTTTAAAATATTCAGAAACATCTAAGATTTCTTCTCAGAGAATGCTTCCGCAGAAATCCCAGAACATTTCAGTTGTCATCTAATTATGACTGACAAGGTTAGCAGGTTCAGGGAAGCCCAGGAAACCTAATATTTCCCTGAAGCAAAGTAACTCCCTGTTTTCGTGTCAGCTAGCTTACTGCCTACTTTATGGCTTTTCTGTATTTACTTTGCTGTCAACACCTTCAAGGAACAGATGTTTCCATTTTCAAGTTAATAAAAGTGAAAAATTTCCATCAGATTTGATATTGTGTGGGTTACACATTTTGATTAAACTTCAAAAGGTATTTTGTGTGCAAATAAAATGTAGAAGTGATCTTATGTCTTTGAGTCTGTGTGTTGCTGCAGTCTTGCAGGTAAATTCCCAGTGTCCTTTAGTAGTCACTGAAGCACTCCATGCATGGAAAGAAGAATGTGTGACAATTATGTTGCCCAAAGAGATCATACACTGGCAATTATTGTATGAGAACTATTAATGTCTACAGTGGAATTTTTCTGAAACAACTTTTTAACGTGCGGGGAGTGTTACATTATTAACATTAATTCTTAGGATTTTTCAAGGTTATTTTGCTACCTCTCCAGTACTTGTGCTCAGTGCTTGTTTTCTGAACTGAGTTGCCCTTGATTGGGTGTCTATGGACCATTCCTTTCACCTGAGTTAACATTCAGTGTTATGCAACAGCTCTTTAATACTCCTGTTTTTCTGTTGTTAAGAAGACACTTCCAAATGCAATTGAGTAGTAGCAACTGTAATTTTTGTTTGGGAAGGGGAAAAAATTGCAGTCAGAGAAAAGGGCTTCATCTTAGCCTGTTTTCCTAAAGCAACAGGGCTAAAGCAACTCAGAGCTATATGTGTCTATTGGCCTTTCTCTCTCATGACAGTGGGCTGCCTCTTGCACATAGTTGGCAGACTGAGCAACGGTGAGTTGGAGCTGTATGAGAGGATGGCAGTACTAAAGTGCCTGGGGAAGGGGGATGAAGCACTTGCGAGGTACCAGGAAGTATTTCAGTGTGAGTGTGTGATGAATTAAAGACATTGTGAGACATTGGGGAGGGGTGTAGAACTGAGGGTGCAGGTTATAAATCATGGAAGAACAAGATTCTGTAGATTTACTACTTTAGTTTTTAGTAGTGATATAAATGAAATTGGAACAGACTTTTATGTAAAGATAGTTTTGACTGATTTCTTTTGCTTTCAATTAAATGGTCCCCTGCTATACTGCCTCCCAAAAGGCAGCATTATCATATTCATTCTTTCTTCCCAGGAGAGCACCCTGTGCTTCAGGAGAAGAGCTTTTGTTTCATTAGTTCAGTCCAGTTTGGAGCTATTCACAAGAATGCCAGAAGTGAGAATGATTTTGTCCTGTATGTACTGAAATAGGATACTTAGAGGTATTTCAGAGTTGCACTGATAACTCAGTGTGCTCTTAAACACAGCAAATTTGCTTGTATCTCTGCATCTGACTGCAGCAGAGGATAGAACACACCTGTGCTAGCTTTAAGCTATCTGTCATGGTTTGAAAAGTAGCTGTGAGTCTAGAAAAGGAAGTTTGGAGCTCAGCACAGCCTGTGAAACCAATGTGGGAAAGTCGTATTGGTACAGTGAACCTGCTGGGAGCTTGAGATTGCTGTGGCTCAGCTTCTGCTGCGCCCTGAGAAACCCTGTCAAGAGCTGCTCAGGTGTGTTCATGCTGTACTGCACTTACTGTGGTGTGCAGTCACGGACGTGAGTTTGGGCTGAATTTGAGTCAGTGATCAGTCTCAACATAAAGACATCCTCCTGTTAGGTCCCCTGGGCTAACCGGTTTCTTTGATGTATTACACTTTAAAGTCTGCTTGTTGCTCTTGCAACTACACGTAATGTCAAACTTTGTAATTTCAAGTATTAATGTGTGTGCAGAGACTGTTCAAAGTAATTTTGGCTGCTCTGCTTATCATGGCTGAGCTGGTACCAACATTCCCGGGCAGCATTTGCCATCTCTTCTTACCAAAATTAGCTTGTCTGAGTTCTGTCATCTTTGTTGTATTTGTGTGTAAGTTTGAGCAACTTCCCTTTTAGATTGGTTTACAGATGTGGTTGGAAAGCACTTAACGTTGTTTCAGATACACTGAGTTGCTTCCCATTAGCAGCCTGGTGTGTGAATAATGGTCATAATAACCCTAATAATACTTTGCAAATTGTGTGTTGCTTTCCTTGCAATAGATGTTTAAAGATCTTTTCTTTGAGATACAGTTTCATTTCTACACAGATCACTCCTGTAATACTTTTTTTTTTTTTTCCTTTTCCCTCACATGATTCATGGATACAAAATTCACATTCAAGGAAGATATATGTCTTAGGTTTCCATAGTTAATGAACATAAATATTTCAAACTATTTCATGTGTATAAACATGTGAAGTTCTATGATGATAAGCATCAGTAAATATTTAGGAGCCTGAAAATTTTATAGTAAAATCAACTATGTGAACCGAAGCTGAATCCCATTCAGCTAGGTAAGGCAAGCCCATAAGGTCTGATTTTTGAACCATTATTTACTTGTTATTCCTTATTTATATGGTATTTATATGGAACAATAACATGGATAGTCCTTGATTGAGACTTTACAGGAATCTGACTTTGATTCTGCAGTTCCTCACATCCTCTCCTAGCCATCACTTCCTCATCTCCGTTCATTTTTCCCTTTCCAAGAGCGTTGGTCTGTGACCACCTCCAATACTTTGGGAACTACTCGTGCAGAAGATTTTTGTAGTAATGTAAGAACCAACAGTTGTGGCAGTGGTCTCTGTCAGAGTTTGGGAGCAGGGACAGGCTTTCTCCTACTGCCTCTCTCATTTTATTGCACTATGACCTTGACTATATCTTAAATTACCTTCTTGGCTGACTACGTAAGCAGGATATAGGCTTAATGTTTATACAGCACTTTGAACATGAATGGAGTTAGAAACGTTGAATCATTGTAGGAAAATATGAATGCTAGGTTTACCTAATGTCAGTGCTAGCCCAGATGCCATAACCTCCGCAGTGCTTTCTACCCACTGGCTTGCACAGGGCTTGCCGTTACTGTGAGCATCCCCACCAAGTCACAGAACCCTTCCGCCGCTTCCTCCATGTCCTTCCATTTGTAAAGATGAGACTTAATTGAACCTGCTTTGCAGGTATACAAAATAAATCATGGAATTAAAAAATTGTGAGGGAAGAGCATGATCTAATATGCTTTCTGTTAATTTGTGTCAATTTTACTAATTTTAAATATTATTCATATGTCAGGGGAGAGAAAGTGGTGAAGTAGTATGGGAATATACAACAGCTTAAGTTTTGAGTTGTTAGAGCAAGTAGGAGTAACTGAGTGTCATGCTGAGAGCTTGCATACGGGCACCAGTCCTGCAGAGATTTAAGGATATGCTCAACTTCAGTAGACATATTCACAGCCTGTCCACAGTGTATAAAATTAATCATATTAAATATTTGCAAGATGGGTGTTTTAGCAGTGTGGAAAAGGGTGACTGATTAGGTTTGCTGTAGGTGAAGAATTTTCTCCAATTTCAAGTAAATGATATTTCTTCATGAAAAGGACCTGTGCTTTTGTCCTTACCACTTTTTGTAAAGATGCCTCAAAAAAACCACAGCATAAATATAATCCTCTTAATAGGAAATGTATAGTTATTCAATAGCTTGTATTAAATATATTTTTCTCAAATTTCTTATCATTTGACAAAGTTAATTTAGAGGGGGAGATGTATAGTATAAGGATATATTTTGGTCATGGGATCTCCTTCTTCTTTTAATGCTGACCAAATGTCCTGTGCCTCTCTTTACAGCTTCCAGCTACAGTTTTATTCTGAGCATTAGTGAAGAGGAAGCCAGGGTGAAGGCTTTGAACGAGTACCTGAGCACTCGTAGTTATATCCAGGGGTTCACATTTTCACATGCAGATGTGGAGGTATTCAGAAAGTTTTCGGGGCCACCTGTGGACCAGTATATCCATGTTGTCCGGTGGTACAGACACATAGAAGCAATCTATGATGGCAGCAATGAAAAAAATGAGCCTTGTAAACTTCAAACAAGTGAGTAATACAAAATTGGTGCACAGGTTATAGACTAGCTGACATTGTATTGGTTTTTATTGCTGAGAATTCCTAGAAGTTCTCTTTCATACTCTCTTGCACGCTTTAAAATTTACTGTATCAACTTGTATTCAAGGTCATTAAATTCTTCTTCCATACAGTTACTGTGTAATTGATAGATCCTGACCTATTTGAATGTTAAAGCTCTGTTTCCACATTTCTTTGATTTTAAAATTCCTCAGTGTACAGAATTCGATTATGTGTATTTTCTTTAAAAAGCTAGCCACTGAATCGTAAAAGAATATGTGGGTTTTGGCTTGTTCCCTAAAATACCAGGATTTGCTCAGTCCATTTTTTTTCCCCTGCGAGGGTGACTAAACAGCTGTTGTGTAATATACAAATTCATAATAAAGTTAACTGAATACTGCCTTTTACGATTGTTATTAACACTGAATTTCAGAAAGAATGTTTGGGGTTCTTTTTTAACCCTGGTAATTTAGGTATTGCTGAGGATTTGAGGAAATACTGACTGGTTAATCTAGGTTATTGTGTAAGCACGGGTGCTGGCATTTTTGGGAGCTGCATCACACTCCTGAGTTGTTTTCCAATGAGCTAGTCTAATTTAATTGCATTGTAGTGAGATCCTTGTGCAGGGAGTCATGAAATAATTAATAATAATAACACAGAGCTGTTGTGTAGTGCTTGCAATATCTATGAATGAATGCATAATGTCTGTCATTTTTGCTGATGGTTGTTGACTAATATTACTCCAATGCCATCTTCTTAAAACCTGTCATCATATGTGTTGTCAATTTCGAGCAGACCAGCAGTTAAAATCAGACTGCTGCAAGTAGATTCAGTATACATGTGTGTGTGTGCATGTGTTTGTGCTGGTTATTGATTTCCTTTCACAGTGAAGGGAATCTCAGCTGTACCGCTGTCTCTGATAGCAGATTTAATGCCACTAACTACAGTTTGTCTGCAGAATTTCATGGATCAGGGTGGAGCAATAAGAGATAAGGTTTCTCTTTTCCTGTCTATGAAATCTCTGATGTTAAGTTTCTCTTTCTGAAGGGTTATGTCTTCTTATCTTCACAATCTGTGCATATGTATAAAAAGTCCTGAAATGGTGTTCTGCAGTGTTCACTATGAAAATGACGTGTAAATCTGCTACATTTCTTAGACCTTGGATATTAGTGTTTTTTGGGTGTATCAGGGAGCTCCAGGGGTGGGTTAGAGCAAATGAACTTCAGTTCAACCAGGGGGAAGACTGTAACTGGCAGAGATATATTTAAACAAATTAAACATTATGGCTTTTACTTTGCCCTTGGTGTCCATGTAGTGGATATAATGTAACACCTAACTCCCAAGCTGAGAACTTTAGGGTGCAGTATCTGGCTTTTTTCATATGTTTAGTGTGGTTGTAAGTAAAGCAAGCTTTACAGATTTATCTTTTATTACACTAACCCGCATAGGTTTCCTTCCCTGAGGGAAATGTTAGCCGCAATTAAGCATGCCAGCGTAATCTTTGTAAATCAAAGAGTAAACAAATCCATACCTGGGTATACGGTCTGTGTTATGGATGGACTACTCTTGAACTTGAGGTGTTCTGAACAGGAATACCTCATACAGTGAAATGTTTAGGATAAACACATTTCCGTGGATCCATAACATGGAGTTTACATGGAGTCCATTTGTGAGACAGAGTATTATAGTTAATAACTTCTTTTCTTATTTAGGCAGTTATTAAAGAAAGGAAGATGAGGAAGAGATTAATTTTTTTTATACTGTGAATGTTTGTATTACTTGAAGGTTTTCAGCCAAAACATTCCTATGAAGATATCAGGGAAACAGAGTTAATAAAAAGCACTCTGAGACACAGGATCAGAAAGGCAATTTTGTTGTCAAAACAAATAATTTGTATAATATTTTAATTGCAGTTAAAATGCATACCATGAGAATTCCTAAAGACAGTGCTGTGTGTATTAAGCTGGCAGCCTTTCTGTATTTTTGAATTTCCTGGTTTGCTTTCATTCCTAGTTAATGTGATAATTGGTTTAACACCATTACAGCTGTAAGCAGCCCTGTGCATAGCAAACTGCAACTCTTCAACACATGACATACTCATACTTCTGTTTGAAAAAAACACAAGTTTAACACTTATGTTGCTTCTTAAAAATTGAAAAGAAAACAAATACAAGAATATTGTCACTAATATTACCCTGGGTTTTACCTGCTCTCTTTAATGGCAAAATTTAGCTTCTTGCTGAATTGGAGCATGTTTGTGGTAAATGACTGTTCAAAAATGCCTCATGTACATAGCAACAATGTATGATAAAAAGCTGAGGTTCTTTTTAAAGCTTTCCATCTCCCCTCCCTCTCACCCTGAGTACACACATTCTGTCAATATTGGCTCTAGAGACTAATGCTGGTCTCTGGAGATATTTTGAAATTCTGTGTAGGATCTGTGATATGCTATCACAGTAAAATCAGTGGCATTGCAGAAAGCCCAGGACTGCCATAAGAATTTATTAATAATACATTAAATTTCAAAACTCTTTTTAATGCTTTAACTGAGTTGCATGCTCTCACTTTTATACCCTCTTCCTTCCTGTTACTTGGATCAAAAGTTAATAGGAATGGCAAGTCAGAGAGTAGAAAATAAACTCGATTGAAATAATTTACTTTGGTTTTAGTGGCTTTGTAGGAAGCTCTAACAGAAATAGTTGGATTACTGAGATTGGAGCTGCTTTGTCTAATCATGTGGGTTTTTTCTTTTTAAATAACTTAATGATGTGATAAGGAGAAAATGTTATACTGCAGATCTGTTTGTGGAAAGTGCCTTTTCAGTTCTCTTTAAACTATTTTTTCTCCTAGGTAAAGGCAAGCGTGTACAGCCCCCCTGGTCTCCCCCTGAAGGGACAAAACATTCTAGGCTCTGCCTCTACAACAGTCTGACTCGCAATAAGGTGACTAAATGAAAAAAAAAAAAAAAAGGAGATTTCCATAGAAACACAGATAGAGAAGTTATCAAATGTTTGTTTCTTAAGTGTTTACCCTATCAGTAGACACATTTCTGGGTTGAATTTTTGGAATGTTAACAAGCACGTGCCAGAGATGCTGTGTCAGTCAAGTGTGTTTGCTGAGGCAAGTGTTATAATATACACAATAAATATACATGTACTACAAGTGTGTGCATGTATGTCTATATTGCATAATATATAGTTCACAATTGCAAGTTATCATCATGCAAAATAGCCAGGGGTTCAACTGTAATACACATAAGTATAGGCAATGTGAACAGAATAAAATCACAGTTTCCTTGTTTAGATGTTGTCAGTATACATATATATAATGTATATATATGTCAGTATAAAAAAAAAGTCTTGCCAATTGTAGTATGAACTGGTAAAACTTCTTGTGGTCTTGTTTAAAGATCCTTTGGGGAAGTGAGGAAATACTAAGAATACTAAAGTTATATCCAAGTATGTGTGAAATTATTATATTCTGTAACCTTTTTTCAATGCAAAAGAAAGCCTGATCTCGCCTTTTACAAATGAGCTTGAATAATGCCCTGCTTAGTCGAAATCTTTGTAATCTGATATGGTTGATAAGAGTGCAGATAACAAACAGCCACACCCTGTTATCTCTCTTATATGATAAAGCTAGCGGTGATCTCTTCTTATGCTAAAACTGGGAGTGGAATAACCATTCCTTTTTTGTAATTATAAACCATGTTTTCATGTTCTAATTTCCAAACATGGTGTTACTGGCCCAAGATCATGTCTTCAATTTCTTCTGATCACTGTATCTTCCCTTTCAATTAAGGAAATATTTCAGCCTCAGAATGGAAAAAAGGTCTTGTGGTATTGCTGTGGCCCAACAGTCTATGATGCTTCTCACATGGGACATGCCAGGTACTGCAGTTCCTTATTTTGGTATAGGTAATAACAGTGCCTATTGGAACCAGAAGATTAATAGAAAAAGGATTTTTATTTAGATGAGTGTATTACTATAAAATAGTCTTGTTAGACTCAACACTTGAGATTTAAGATTAAAAGCATATTATAATATGTCATTGTGTGATTAAAAACTTACTATGAGGGAAAATTAAAACCACTCTAAAATTATTGACTCTGAGATTAAAGTAGTTAGTGCATAGAAAAGAAATAGGCTTGAGGTGTTCACTAAAAATACTCCTATACCTTTTATGTTTTTAGGTCATATATCTCATTTGATATCCTGAGAAGAATCTTGAGGGATTATTTTAAATATGACATTTTCTATTGTATGAATATTACAGATATTGATGATAAGGTAAGATGTTTTTAAATTGCAATCTAAAATACTGTACTTTGAGCATGGAAGTCAGAGAGTTATATGTAATTGCCATTTGATAAGCCAAGATAAATCTTACACTTACTAACTTAAACATACATTTTGTACACAAAGTAATTGATTTTTCTCAGTTTTGTAGCATTTCTGTGGTAGCAAAGCCTGGATTCTTGTGTATAAATGAGTATTGTCATAAATAATGAAGACTAAGCATTTTATAAAGATAACTTATTTTGTTTGTCTGTTGTTGAGATAGCTGATTAACTATGTATGGTGTGTTTAATTTATATTACTGCATGTAATTATTGTAGTTTCTCAAATTTATAGGGATTCTGAAAAGCCTTTGGTAGGTAATAGAGTTAGATTTTAGCTGCACTTTCTGTAGCTATGTGTTGCTTCACAGAAATATTTTCACGTTTTGCTTTGTAGATCATCAAGAGAGCAAGACAAAATTACCTTTTTGAACGGTATAGGGAGAACAAATTAGCACCAGCTCAGCTGCTTGAAGATGTTAAAACTGCCTCAGAGGTGGGCATGGTATTTAATCCCTGATAGCGTCTTTGGTTCTTACTCAGTAATGTAGCAAAGAATGTAAAAAATGCCTCTGACCGCTACCTCCGTAAGCTTTCTGTTTGTTTCAGTTATTCTATTGAACTGGTACCACATAAATTAGGAATGTTACTGGAACTGCACATCACTGATTTTTCCATTGTTTTAGAATTGACAAGAACTACCTGTGTAAAAGGCATGTCTGATTTTTATGTCCATAGAACTCCTGAGTGCATGTATATTGTTGTTGGGGTATTGGGGTAAAAGCTCAAAAAGCATTTAGATGTTTGTGTGTTAGAATTCAAACTTTAAAAATAACCCTTTAAAATAGTTTTTAAATGGTGGTATGTCCGTAATCTTTTAAAACTTGTGAGATTCCTCTTTTGTACCATTGATGGCCTTGGAAAGAGCAAAAAGTCTCCAAAGCCTTAGGGATTTAAGAAATTGTGTGTTCTGGACCAAAGGTGGGGGAGGGTGATTCTCTGGGCATTTTTAGAACTACAGATCTCAAAGAGATTATCAGTCTAATGAATTGAATACAGGCCCAGGAATAGGATGCCTGGAAAGTGTTCAAGAAGCGTGTGGATGTGGCACTTCAGGACATGGTTTAGGGGACATGGTGGCGCTGGATTGATGGTTGGACTTGATGACCTGGAGGGTCCTTTCCAACCTAGTGATTCTGTGATTCTGTGAAATTTTGCCCAATTATCATTGCCTGACATATTCTCTAAGCATAGCATTTAAACTCTCTGTGTTTCACATTAAAGCTTCTTCTTTTCAGTTTTGTCGTAATCAACTGTGTAATTAAGGTTATGAACTGCATAGAAAATTAAAACTCCTAAACAACAGTAATGATGACGATGTAATAATCTGTAAAGTCTTTCTGAAAAACTGAATTCAGATGTGAACTGAATTGTTTTGCCTTCACCTTTATTTCTGATGAGGAGTATATTTTAGTAGTTTGATATCAAAGCTTTATATATGGCATAATGTATTATTTATCACTAGCAAGGTACTATGTAGCTAAGATAATATATTGGGTATGGAAGATAGCACTACTGTACTGAAAGTTGCTTTCTAAATGTTTTTTTTTTAATTGTAGCTCTTTTCAGTTAAATTAAATGAGACAACAGACCCAGATAAAAAGCAAATGTTGGAAAGAATTCAAAATGCAGTGAAGTCTGCTTTTGACCCTCTACAAGAAGCTGTGAGAACAAAACTCCCTGCAGAAGAGATCAACAGATGTCATGAGGTCAGTTAGAGCTCCTTTTTAAATTATATTTGGTTTATAATTGCTATGGGTTTTAAAATTGTAGTAATTCCCTGAAACATTATGGAAGTTTTTATTCATAAAAAGAGGGATGGTGTGCCTGAGGACTTTTCAGTACTTTGCATTCAATACAAGAAATTTCATCCTTGAATTCAATTATATCAGTTTTGGATGCTGTTTTTATCAATGACTTTTTTTTTTCTTTCCTCCTACTGTGATAATTACTCAGTCATTTTCACCTTTCCAATGGGATTTTTCTCTTGCATATATTTAGACTTTCTCTTTGACTTTTTTGTCTTGATAAATTAGTTTCAGTATAAACTACTGAACATGCATTTATGACATACCAGTACTGCTGGCAGTTTTCTACACAAGTGTTTCTGTCTCTGATCAGAGAATAAAGTACATCCCCCCAAAATTATGCTCAGGATAATTTTTATCCAAAGACCATTACATTCAGTGACAACAATCCTGTTGACTTTATCGGACTTTGGTACTGTCCCAGTAACCAAGTCAGGCAATATGACTACTGTCTTTTAGTAATTTGGTTTCATGCTTTCTTGCTTTCAGATTATTCGTGATAACTACTGTAGGAAGCATAGGGTACATGCTCCCTTCTTGAGAAGACTCTCTCTAAATTACCTTTTTAAAAAAAGTCCAGCTATTCTAATATATGGTGTCTTTATAAAAGTGTATACTGACCTAACAGAATTTTAAAAACAACTAAAATCTAAGCAATCATGCCTTCTGGGCTATATCTATTATTTTTTAAATGTCATCTTTTAATATAAGACTGAAATGTATCCTTGCTGGTGTTCAAATTAGTCTTTCAGACACTTTTTAGCAATGTGCACAGTAAGGCTTCTGTTAGGATTACCCAATAGTAATGGGGGGAACAAATGATGTGATATAACTGCAGGTCCCATCTGGTGTTTACAGCATAAATTACGCATGCCTTTTTAAGTGACTGGTATCAAAGCAGACATCACTTACCAGTTTGTCTTCCTTCCTCTGTTTGTTTCATCCATATTTAGGAAGGGCAGTATGATAAAAATCTGGTACAAGCACAGATTACTCTGTATTCATAGCCAAGGTCTTTTTCCTTAAGCAAACCCCTCTGTTCAGAATAGAATCTTTCTGCAGAGTTTAAACAGGGCAAGTCTGATCTGTTGCACTTACAATTATTGTTTTACAGATACTGTTGGAAGAAGCCAAAGATTTGCTGTCTGAGTGGTTGGACACAAAATTTGGCAGTCAGGTGACTGACAATTCCATATTCTCAAAGCTTCCCAAATTCTGGGAAGGGGAATTTCATAAAGATATGGAAGCACTCAATGTAAGTAAACAAACTGTTTTCTGATCTATAGGTGTATGTGCCATGTCTCATAATACCCAGAATACAATTTAGCTCCTTAATAGCTTTCAAAAAAACCTCATATTTCAACCATATTGATAAAATATTTCCTTTAATGTGAACATGTAGCTGTTAAATCAGCACATGTTCTGTTTCCATCCAACAATCTCAAATTCATTGTGCATGTTACCAGAGCCAGTTAACTGGTGATCAGGTTTGACGTGTGCACTCCATCCCTTCCCCTTCATGTAACATGGGCTTATAACCATAAACTGATCCAGAAGTTTGAGATAGTCTGTTAGCTGCACAAGGAAGCCCTGCCAACCTCAGCATTTAGACCGACTACTTCCCAGTCTTCAGCCACTGAGAAATTATGTGATGATAACAGTCAAGGACAGATTTGTCTGTTACAGATGAAATGCCGTGTCATATGCAAAGGTTTATTTACCTGCAAATCAGAGGGATTTATTATCTGTCCTGTCAGAAGTGGAATAAGTGGAAAAGCTGACATCTCCTGCAGTAGTTTGTTGTTAATGTTGCTTTAAAGGCTGAGGAAAAAATGGCCACAGCACATTGTTTCAGAGCAGAAAGCTTGAAATAGGAGTCTTAGATTCTACTGTCACTTGCTTTTGAGCCAATTTTTAACCAATGTGTAACAAATATATATTTAGTGCATATTTGCATATATATTCTACCTGTATCTATTCTAGAATTAATAAAATTCTACCTTTAATCTACAGGTTTTACCTCCAGATGTTTTAACACGGGTTAGTGAATATGTGCCAGAAATTGTGGATTTTGTGAAAAAGATTGTGGATAATGGTTATGGGTAAGTTTGCTACTGGATGCTTTTGTTGTGCACTCATACTGTATCAGAGCTAGAATGATTGGTTTCAACACTTAACTGTGAATTATTTTCTCTATTTTCATATGCAATAGTAGTCTTTTCCAGAAGTAGTTTCATCAAATAAAGAAACTTCAGGTTCCTTTGCAAAAGGCCTGTTATTTCTCACATGATGAAAATGTGCTATTCTATATTTCTTGTGATGCCTTACAAAGAGAGAAGTTGAGTATTAAACTTATAGGGTGAAATCCTTGTTCATAGAAATAAATAGTCAAAGTCCCATTCACTTGAACTGCATTTGACTCCTGGCCTTCAGCAAGGTGTTTAAAAAATGGATGCCTGAGCAGATGCCTAGAAATCAGTTGTAAACAACATGTTAAAAACCTCAAAGTAATCATGAACTGTTTTTCTGCCATTGTCTAATATTTGTGAAAACCAAGCTAATACTCCAGAAGTTCCTAAGTATCAAGACAGATTTCTGTTTGCAATTTTTGAGTTCTCTTTCTATTAATAGCCTCAATTTTTCAACATGGATGTATTTTTATTGTGAAAAAAGCAAACCTATGGTTCAGACTCCCATAATTTCTCTTGTGGGTTTAAAAGAAGAACATGCATTTTAAAATTTTCTTTAAAAGGAAAAAAAAGGAGGATAGTTCAAAATTATTTGCACTGAATTATCAGTATTCCTGGTGGTCCTGAAACTTACCTTTGTGTCAGAGTTTTTATTATGGCTGTAGCAAGACAAAATTAGCAAAGTGAAGGAGGACAAAATGGTCTGTGAAACAAACACGATTCATATTATATTATTGCAAAATATTAAAAGCAACCAGAAGTATTGTAGGTATTTCTTCTCTTGGGACTGTTACCTGACGCCTCACCTCCTTAAGAGTTTAACAAAAGATGTTAGTTGTTTTCCCTTTGATCAATTTTATTCTGACTTTCAATGATTTGTCTGAAGTTTTTATGGTAAGGCATTGAAACTTAGGCTCACCTAAGTCATCTTTACAGTACTGAGCAGTACCATACTCTATGTGGTTTCACTAGTGAACTTAAACTTAAGACAGTGATTTGGGGGATAAAATTCAGTTAAGTCTTGGTAGAAAGTTAGCTAAGTAATGATCTTTAATTTTTCAGGTACGTGTCAAATGGGTCTGTATACTTTGATACTATGAAGTTTGATTCCAGTGAAAAACACTCCTATGCTAAGTTGGTTCCTGAAGCTGTAGGTGATCAAAAAGCTCTTCAGGAGGGTGAAGGTAAAAAGGGGAAATAATGTTTCCTTAAGTTGCTGAAGAAACTGATGATGTGTTGATCTCTTCAACTGATCAAGTTAGTCAGAGCTGAATGGTTTACCTGCTGCATTTCCTTTACCAATAGGTTTCTTTTCCAAAGTTTTGTAGCTTGAGCCAGCACCTTCCTGAAAGTTTTCAACTGGAAAATACTAAGAAACTTTCTAGGATGTTTGGGTAGGGTTTTTGTTTGGATTTTTTTTTTTGTCAGAACTGTGAATAGCTCAATCATTTGACTATATAGCCCAATTATTTGACTGTTCGTCTAGTTCAAAGTAGAACGACCAAAGACTTGAAGCTGGGTCTTCCACATGCCAGGTGAAAGCTCTCTACACTAGACTGTGGTTGTTTAATTACAAATATTTGGGTTCCTCTTTCATACTGAGAACTCTTTCTACTTTGTAAACTTTATTGTATTGAACTAAATGCAAATACAGATTTTGGGGGGGGGGGGGGGGGTGAGTTGAGCCATAGCAGAGGAGTAGCTTAAAATGCTCAGTAAACCAGACTCATTAGTTATCTGCTCCTAGGGTTGTACAGCTTTAGTAGCAAATCATCCACAAAGTCTATCAGAAGAATATTAAAAGGTTTTTATATAACACTCATACTAGGTGAAATTAGGGCACTCGTACTAGGTGAAACTAGCAATATCTGAGAGGTGCAGCTGAAGATGAATATGATTTTTTTTTTCTTCTTAATTCAAACCCTTATAGCTGAAATCTTCTATGTACGTGTGAAATAAAAGGTGCTAGCTTAGACCACCATCTTTGTGGTAACATAAAGGTATCATTTCCACCATGTAACCAGTCACTTTTGTTGAATTCTTGTGTCCTTTTGCAAATAGGAACTGATACTGAGCAATTAATGTAACTAACCAAGAGTAGGCATACGTCAAGTTATTGCTTGTCAGCTTAGCTGCTTTGACTCATTTGTGATGATTGCTCTTTCCCACAGATAATGTAATTTTGACTATTACAGGCAGCAGAAATGCTAAGTTTTGAAAGTCGCAATTAATATAAATAGAAGCATAATACTTCTTATATTCAAAGCGCGTAATGTTAGATATTCTAAAAAATTGAGATTACAGGTATCTCAACCTCTGCATCACAATTAATTGACAAGTTTAACCTTGACAATTTTGTCTTTAATACATCTTGGATTCTTATGTGGCAGGTGGTATTGTTAACCATGTTTAGTCTTGGACAGTACTGCAGAAACAGTACATTCCCTGTGTTTTAAAGATGTCATGAGAGTACCACCTACATGATCATAAGGAGCTAAGAGCAAATAATGCATAACACATCTGTGATGGTAACAAAACAGTAAACATAGCTATTGAACAACTACCAGCCATTCTGTGCAGCAGCTGAGATTAGGGGTAGAAGAAATATCCTATGATCATGTTGTGTGTGCAGATTAAGACAATCCTAGCCTTAATTTTGATCCTTCAAACTTTGGAGAGAATTGATTCTGCAGTCTTACTTGCCTATAAGTATAGGGTTTGTTGTTTCTTTTTCTGTAACTTTGGGCCTGCAGAGAGAATGTAGATGAATCTCTTGTCAAAATTCAGAAAGCGGTACAGCTGACACTTGTCAGATTATTTCCTGCCAGCCAAACAATCAAAAACCCAAAGGATTATCAGGGGTTTTATGAGGAATTTTGAGGGCTGAGTGTTTTTCTTTTCTTTTTATTTTTTTTTTTTAATTCACTTGATGTGAGGTACAGTGAGGCCAAAAATCAATAATGCTGGTGTTTAAATGAAATGTATATATTTACCTTTTTTTTTTTTTTTTTCCTGAAAGGTGACCTGAGCATCTCAGCTGATCGCTTAAATGAGAAGCATTCTCCAAATGATTTTGCGTTGTGGAAATCCTCCAAGCCAGGAGAGCCCTCATGGGAGTCTCCATGGGGAAAGGTACGGACATTATAATCAAGATCTTCTACATCTTATTAAATAGCATGTTACACAAATACTTTGCCTCACCTCATATTAATAATGTATAGATTATGGGGAATTTGTATTCAATAGTAGATTATGCTGCTATGTTCATTTAATAATTCAGAATGTGTATCAGTCTGTCTGTGTGACAATTTTTAAACAGAAGTCTGCATGCAGGCTCACGATGCTGTTACTGATTGTCCTCTATTTATCTAGAGGCTTTATCTGCAGTAATTCCTATATCCTTTTTTCCCTTGTGATCAGAAGTATTAATGTAACTTTTAAAAGAATAATAAGCAGGATAATCAAAGCATCACAGATTTTGCTTGGTCTTTAAATCCAACAGTATACTTTCATGAAGCTGAGACTGAGAATCTTTTTTTCTTGATAACACTGTATCTCATTTCCTCAGGTGTGTAACTGCTTAGGGGCAGACCAATGAGGGAATGATACATAGGCAGAAGAGGAAGATAATTAACTAATAGCCAAATAATTTCTTTTTATTAACAGGGTCGTCCAGGTTGGCACATTGAATGTTCTGCGATGGCTGGATCCATTCTAGGAGAGTCGATGGATATTCATGGAGGAGGGTTTGATCTCCGATTTCCCCACCATGACAACGAACTGGCACAATCTGAGGTGAATGAACTGGCCTTCAGTTTCTGCAGTGAAATAACTGACATGCTTTGCTTTGACTGCAACTTACACAAATCCATCAATTAATTTTTAAAACTTTATGTGTGTTTTGTATAAGCATAACTTTTTGTTCTCAGGATTTTATTCTTAAATTATCCTACTTCATGGTATTTATGTAAACAGTGTTGGGTCTTTGGGTTTTTTTCTTTCCACTGCAGGCATACTTTGAAAATGATCACTGGGTTCGGTATTTTCTGCATACTGGCCACTTAACAATTGCTGGCTGTAAAATGTCCAAATCTTTGAAGAATTTCATTACCATAAAAGATGCATTGAAGAAACATACAGGTAAAAATTACTTTGGAATTTGAATGCTTTTGATGTACTCTGAGTGGTGACTGTGGTAATTTTTGTTGTTCAGGTACATAATGGAGTTTCCAAAAATGGCTAACTTCAGGTGTCTGTCTTCTTTGCTCACTTTAGAACAGCTTCCTTGTTCTTCTGTTCCTTGTCGGTATTATCTGTATGGATAATGGTGTTCTTGCTTTTTTGATAGATGTATTGATAGTAAGAATATTAAAAATTATGTTCTTAGCCACTGCCGTATTGGAGGCCATAATAATGCTTCAGATTATTATTTTTTTCCTTGTTTATTTTGAAACTCGTAATAGCACGACAATTACGGTTGGCTTTCCTCATGCATTCTTGGAAGGATACACTGGATTATTCAAACAATACCATGGAGTCGGCTATTCAGTATGAGAAGTTTATGAATGTAAGTAAGTTTTCTGTTCCTCCTCCAGCTCTCTAAGCTTTGTGTGTCATACGTGTTTCAAGGAATAGAACCCAAGGATAAATAGGCCATATCCACAGGCTGAGTTTGCCTTCTGAATTCATCAGGTGGGATGTCACAATATTAATTTATCTATCATTGAAGATTCAAGTCATGTAAATTCCACTGAGAGCTACATTACTCTCCAGCCGGGCACTCTCTCCAAGTTTTGACATCTCTGAGCAGCTTGGCACTTAACATGCAAGATTAGTTTCTCAGTTTAGTTTGCTTATAGGACTTGGTCCAACAGACACTCTCATGTCTACCAGCTCAGACTTTACACAAATATAGCCAAAGGGGAAGAGGGAGTATCATTCTGACCTTGCCTCCTCACCACATACACCGAGCATTTGCCTGTATGCCTTGTGGGCATATGTGAGGGGTCAGGCATAGTTCCTTTCCCTGCTTAGTTTGGAGCTGTGACTTAAACCCACATTTCCCACAAGGAGGCTGTACGGCATTTTGAGGTTGTCGATTTTGATCTCTCCAGCTGAAGCTATTCTGCTTTTTATGAAAAATGTTTGGTTTGAGCCACAGAATAATTGAAAGTGACTTTTCACCAAGCTGGATAAGCTGGATGCCCACATGAAATACGCCCTCACTATAAAGCTATTTTTATTCTTCAGCTTCCATTGCTAGCAACGCATTTAAAAATCTGCTATGAGAACTCTTCTCTAAACTTTTTTAAAATGGTTTTGTATTTGAGCAGCTTGGTGTTAGAGTATGGTAGTGTATCATGCAGTGGCAGAGCCAAGAGATAGAACTAAATTACAGTCCAACTGTGATTTACAGAGTTACGCAAAATGTGTGGGTTTCCTTGTTTTGACAGACACTCAGTAGATCCTGGCTGAAACAGTGTGGAAACCATAAACTTTAGGAGGCTAATTAAGAAACAATGTCTTTTCATAGTAAAGATTGGTTGTGTCTATTTAAACTGATTTTTAGCTATATTCTTCTTTTGTAGGAGTTCTTTTTAAATGTGAAGGATATTCTTCGAGCTCCCATTGATATGACAGGCCAGTTTCAGAAATGGGAAAATCAGGAAGCAGAGCTGAACAAAAAGTGAGTGGAGCATTCCTACTGCTCTGTGAATAGCCATTGTGTAGCTATATGCTTAATTTTATTTTTTTGTCCTTGCAAAATGACTTCCTATGTATATAGTGATATTTATAAGTCTGTAGTGTTTCCACCGAGTACACCATCTCTACACAAGCTAGTGAATTTAATCTTGCAACAGCTTTATGAAGTATAGATTAAATTGTTAATTTCACTTTCATTTATGTTAAGTACACTGGCATGCCTCATCGCCCTGTTTGTGAAGGGAAAGATAACTTTTTTATTAGGTAGTTGTCATTTTCTTCACTGCTTGAAATGCTGTCCTTCTATCTGAGAAGTGACCGATATTTCAGAGTGTTTACATCTGGAAAAATAGTATTTTACACATTTTGATGTGCAGTGAGCCACCCGAGACAAACAGAAGGTAAATGACCTGACAAAGCACAGATCAGAGTGCCAATGTTGGAAAATTTGCAATTGAGAGAGTAATACCAATATTGCAGTCTTTCACTTCTGTAACAAAACTATCATCATTGCTTGTAATGCAAACTTCCTATGTGACCTCTATTATGAGCGAAATTTAAAATAGAAGCATCTTATGTTGCAGTACTAAAATTGCTCCTAGTTCAGTTTACTGTTGTGGACAGAGATGTTGACTATTGAAGGACCAAGTGCAGATGCTTCTATTTAGTGATGTCCTCTGAAAATTTCATCTTCAACTTGAGGTTGGTAGAGATAACCCTTTTATAAAAAAAGGGTGAAGATAGTAAGTAATAGAGAGGTCAAAAGAAGGGGACAAAGGAGTGGGAGGAACAGAAGATTTGCTTAATGGGTATTTGTTTTTGTCTCCTTTCATTTCTCTGGGAAAGGTATGTTGTTTGAAACAGTAGTACCCCTCGTGTGATGAAATTATACTTAATATACTGTATTACTTATTATGCCTATTCATGAACATTACAAAGTGGTGTGGTTTAACCCCAGCTGGCAACTAAGCCCCACACAGCCACTCGCTCACTCCTCCTCAGTGGGATGGGGGAGAGAATTGGAAGGGCAAAAGTCAGAAAACTCGTGGGTCAAGACAAAGACAGTTTAATAAAAAAAGCAAAAGCCGTGCAAGCAAGCAAAGCAAAACAAGGAATTCATTCACCACTTCCCATCGGCAGGCAGGTGTTCAGCCACCTCCAGGAAAGCAGGGCTCCATCACATGCAGTGGTTACTTGGGAA
The DNA here is from genome assembly GCF_000687285.1 of Phaethon lepturus. Classification (NCBI taxonomy): domain Eukaryota; kingdom Metazoa; phylum Chordata; class Aves; order Phaethontiformes; family Phaethontidae; genus Phaethon; species Phaethon lepturus. The sequence continues at coordinate 40,870 of NW_010548323.1, forward strand.
GAAAAAACACCATCATTCTGAGCATCTCCCCCTTTCCTTCTTCTTCCCCCAGCTTTATATGCTGGTATGGAATATCCCTTTGGCCAGCTTGTGTCAGCTGTCCCAGCTGTGTCCCCTCCCAACTTCTTGTGCACCCCCAGCCTACTCGCTGGTGGCATGGTGTGAGGAGCAGAAAAGGCCTTGACTCTGTGTAAGCACTGCTTAGCAATAACGAAAGCATCCCTGTGTTACCAACACTGTTTTCAGCACAAATCCAAAACATAGCCCCATACTAGCTACTATGAAGAAAATTAACTCTGTCCCAGCCAAACCCTGCACACAAAGGTTTACATGAATTTATTCCTTGTATCTGCTTGTAACAGCTTCATAACACTTTACTTTGCTGTAAGTTAACTTCCAAATTGGTGCTTCTTGCTGGAAAGATACTAAATAGAATATTTGGCTGGTACATGGGGATAGGAGAGCAATGCTGAAAAAAAGAGATACTAAACACAAGAAAGTACTAAATAAGCAATTTATACCGCTTTTAAAAACTGGTATGAAAAGGTCAGTTGCTGAAAAAGTGTTAGATGTAATTTGTTTGGATAGTTGTTGCCAATTAGATTGTCCTGCCTGCCTTTGTCCATAGCAGCAAAACATCATCATTGTGATAACGCCTTTTTCTTGCTCATCTGTTTTTCCTTCAAATATAAACTATGACCAACAGCAGATTATCTCATGTTTAGGTCCCCTTACTCTTCTAACAGAAGTTCTTCAGAGTAGGTTGCAGATACTTTTGACATCAACAGTAAAAAAAAATGTTTTTCTTCTTAGTTTTTACGACAAGAAGGCAGCAATTCATGAAGCGCTGTGTGACAATATTGACACTCGCTCTGTCTTAGAAGAAATGCGTTCGTTAGTCAGTCAGAGTAACTCCTATATTGCTGCAAAGAAATCTTCCAGACAAATGCCAAACAGACTTCTTTTAGAAAACATCAGTTCCTATCTCACTCAAATGCTAAAGGTATGTAATAGCAAGTAGTAATGTTGCTGTTGCACTGTGCAGTTGTAACTGTTGTATTTTTCAAGTATGTAGGGGTCTGTACAGTCTTTGTTTAAATCCTGTAGGAAACCAGAGATCTTCCACACACACACACAACTAAAACAACCTCAAACTGCAGTGTGTGCTGCAGCAGGAACAGTTTGAAGTCCTTTGTGTTACTTTATAATTTCAGCTAATGTTTTCTTGAATAGTGGAGAACCCCTAATATATGCAAGGAAAATTAGACAGCAGAAAAAATATGAAGTCAGAATATCAAATCTGACAGCTTTAAACCTAAATCTGAAAGCCAGTGCTTAGTATGCTGTATCAATTAACATCATCTTATTAGAGCAGTGAATTGTGGGGTTAAATGAGAACTAGATGGCATCAAAACCCTAGTACATGCGCTTTTGCTTAGTTTTCACATACCTGTGACTTGATGTACACAATCTTTTCTATTTTTCTTTTTTCTTTTTTTTTTTTTCCCCCTTGACCAGATTTTTGGTGCCATAGAAAGTGATGACGCAATTGGTTTTCCTGTTGGAGGGAATAGTCAAAACATAAATGTAAGTCTGCTATATGTATGCTATACAAAATGACTCTGTGTCCTTTGAAAGCTTGGGTTAGATAAAGCGATTACATTACTGATATGTAGCCGAATTACATTCTTTCTGCTTTTAACACTTGAATCTGAAGTAATTAACTGGCTTAGGAAGCAGGATTTTTGTTTTATGACAGTTGGGGTTTTGTTATAGGTTTGTTTGACTTAATGACAGACAAATTATATAGCAACCAGAAAAAGAATTATCTTGTCTTCTGAATGATGAGTCTGTTTAAGAAACCACATGTTAACTACAGACAGCACATGCTGCAGTCTAAAGACTCATTACGAGTATTTGTAAGTTAAGTAGTTTTAAAAATATAATTATACTGATTAAACTTCCTTGTGGTACACCAAAAACCAGCCCGGAGGCAGCTGGAGTTTTATCCGCATTTCAATCTCTTTTTCTGATCTCATTTGTAGCCACAGTTTTTATCTGGCTTTTGAAGGTTGTTTTGCTTTGGTCACACAGCAGTTCCACTGTGATGCAGAATATTTCTGGAAATACTTGGGACATACCTGATGAAAGTGCTGATGAGCCCTGTAAAAACAGTAATGTTTTGAGGTGCAGGCAGGAGAAATAACTCTATATGAAAGCTATCAACTTTGCTGTCTTTGTTCATGCGAAAAATTTGACATGGACAAATCAGTGCTGTTTTTCAAGTATTTTTCTGGCATTCAAAGGTGTAACCATATGTTTTTCTGTTCCTTCTTAGAAGGAATAATTAAAACATTTGTGGTATAACAAAAAAGCCAAACTTTTTATTCATCAAAGGAAGAGGAAGGCTTGCTTGTGGTTGAAGAATGTGAATGAACACTCATCTGATAATTGCCCATGCAAATACTTACATTACTGTGCTGTGGAAGTCTCTAGTAATGGTATAACAAGAACAATAAGGAAGATGCTCAGTATTCCATACCAAAACCCATCAAAAGTGAATTTTAATTTGTCTCTGAATTATTTTGAATTTCAGAAGAAAGACAGCACCTTAACAGTTAATGTTTTTAGGGAAAATTAAAATTAAATTTGTATTTAGCACTTAATGGGGTGGTTTACAGGCAATGTTTACAACAGACATGCTTTACGGAAGGATTGGCAATAGCTTGTAACAAGAAGCTAAGACCTTTTCACTTCTTTAAAGTAACGTTGCCAAGAGCAGTAGTGTCAGAAGAATCTTGTGCAGAAAGAATCCTGTCCTAACTCCTGTCAGCACGCTGGTCAGAAGAATCATGATAACACCTGTTACACACAGGTTTCTTCAGGAAGAAAGTTCTGTTTTTATCACCTAAGACATTACTGGTTTTAAGCATTATAATGCAAAGATGCATAATATATCACAAATGTTTTGGCTGTTCCATTAAATATTATACTTTCTTTCAGTCTGCCATGCAGATACTTATTTTTCTTAGCAAAAGTTATCAGGTGAACATTCAGAATTGGAAAACTCATTAATTACAGAAGGCTGTGGATCAGGCCTATTGTTTCTTTGTCTGAATTGGAGATGGAGGAACCAATAAAGTCATTATCTCCAAAAAAGGCATAATTGTCTTCAAAAGCTCTGAAAGAACAACTAGCTTAATTACTGTGGTTCAGTAATTTACTTGAAAGGGGATAGAAGAGATTTGAAGTCAGAAAACCTCAGGTTCCGTAGTCTCCAAATGAATTAAGCGTTGCTGTCAGGTTAGTTATCTGGAAATAAAAATCTTTCATCTTTAAATGTCTGATAAGGTAGTGACAGTGCATGCTTTCCTGATGCCACTTCTTTTGCATGTTAAGCTAGTTTCAGTGTAGAGATGCTAGTGGAGATGTGACTGTTGCTCACTTTCCAGAATCTGTTCTTTCTGCCAACTTGTCACCACAGGTTCCAGTTGTGAAGCTGGAAGCATAGTATTCAGAGTTATGAAAAGTTTTAACAGAGTCCCTCAGCTCCTTTCATATGGGCATTTTTAGAGCATAACAGACTGTCTTGTCTGTTAATTGCACAGAAATTTGTCATGGAGGTTTAACAGATGGGAAAGACGTGGACACTGTAGGGGAAACAAAAGTATGCCCCTCTACCCCACCCTCCAGAGTAGTGAAACTTTTAAGTTAAGCAGTCCCCTGGGTGCCTGGCTTCTCCTCTTGGGATTCCAGAGAAGTGTTGGCAGACAGCGCTGATCTGTAGTTGTTTTTGTAATTGTCCACTACTGTTCACTAACTGCTTGCTCTTGCTATTCACTACCATTGAGAGCAGGATTCTCAGGACTTTTTCTTTGAACTTTCATGACCAGCATTTACTTATACCTAAAATAATTCAACAGTAATCTCTCCTCACTTTTTGTGGGGGAGGGAGTCATGTAAGGAATAGACACAACTGCACTATATTGGAAATAAATAAATTAGCATAAGGTAACATCTGCGGAACAGATTTATGTTCTAATGAAAATAAGTCCTAACATCAGTTTCACTTGGTATTATGTCTGACAAGCAGTTGGACTTAATTAGACAACACAGAACATAATGGGGCAAATTCATCTGGGTGCTGTTTCTATCACTGTGCTGCATTATAGTTAGCTGGACTGTAGCATAACCCTGTGGAACTGATGTATCTGTAAATGAAAGGACACAGAAAAAGGAATGGGGAGAGACACAACTTTTCAAATTGATTTTTATCTGCACAAAAGGAAAATTCACAGCTAATGCAAATGATCATCTCTCCTTTGACAACAGAAGAGCAATGACAATTTTTATTGATGCAGATCTGCTCTGAGGGTTAAGTTCCATCCAACAGCACATAAATATGAAGTGGGTAAGGACATGTTTTATATCTAAATGATGATTAGCTAACTGCAGAAATTGTTATCCTCCAGATTGAATCTACAGTGATGCCATACCTACAAGTTCTTTCTGAGTTCAGAGAAGGAGTGCGACAAATTGCCAGAGAGAAGAAAGGTGAGAGTTCATTTTTGCCTCTATTGTTGCACATGAGACTCTAAGGTGGTAAGAATCAAACTGGGGGTCGGTGATCCAGCTGATACAGTCTTTCTTTGCTTAGAGAATAAAAGTAAGGCATTTTTAAATCAGAGCTGGCTTGAATATTTGCATCTCTGCTACCTGTCTCTTTAATTTGGGGATCTTTTACAGGCAGGTACACTAATTTTCTTTTAATTTCTTAAAGAATCTAGAGGTTCTGGAATGTCGAGGACTAGCTATTGTTTCTCTTGATTAGGGCATTCCCTGCTTTCCAGGTATGAAAGACCCATGATCTCTTCCTCTAGGGAGCTTGTGTTCTCTTAAAAGTGTAGATTGCTACACAATGATATTGTCTGTGTTTAAAGAGCCTGAGGTGTTCATTCTTATTTGTTAGCATAGTTGGAATTGTAACTCCCCTGATGGTAACGGAGTGCTCTCTTTGGAGAATTCATTTGGGAATTTGCTAGAAGTTGTTTTGGACGCTTCTTTTTTCCCCTCTGAAAAGCTTTGATCATGCTGTGTGTGTTGGCAGCATATGGTGTTAAAAAGGTTGTTCCATTAAGCTGTCTTTGATTTTACTGGTTGATTAGTTCCTAATAGAGCTCTTAGTATTTTCTGCTGTTCCTGTGGAATTTTACATGTCTTCAATATGTATTTGATTCTTGTTTTCTTAAAACTTTTTTACACTGAGATTTGTACTTGAAGGCAAAATAGGGCATTTTTAATATATAAAACATATAAATAACCCATATGTTATACAGAAATATAAAATTACTTGTAGAGTCTGATTGATAACCTATTCAGCTGGCAAAGATTCTGAACCCTAATTCTGCTACTGTTTTGAGTTCTTCTAAGGACTAATAAGTTTACCTTAAAAGCACAAACCTGTATTTGTTAAAGTGACTACTCGGCTATTACTGTCAAACTCCTATAGGCCTAATTGATGCTGAGAAATAGGTTTCTTAGTTCCAACAGCAAAAATTTTCTGTAACTTGCATTAATTCAAGAAGTTTGTGTCTATATCCTCAGTCAAAAATGTGACCTTTGTTCTTTTAATATTTAACATACTCGTTTTACATGAGGCTTTTTTTTCCCTCTTGCTTTCCAATGGTTGAGCTAAACTGATCCTCACTCTTAACAGTGGAAATGTTTAAATATCATAGGGCTTCTTGTAGATCACTTTTAGAACGTACCTAGGGCTAGACTGCTTACTGGCACTTGAGTTTCTTACTTGGAAGGTGTTGATTTTTTTTGCCTGAAATAAATCGGGCAGTAAGAATCTAGTTGCTATTCGGTTGGGATATGGAGCAGTTATAGTGCTCTGCAGTTTGACTAAGGAGGCACCTTTCGTTAAAGTATCTGATGTATGGAAGCTGAGTGGTGGTTGGGCAGGACCTGCACTGACATACTACTGATTTGTTTCCCTGTACCCATTAAATTCTTGCTTGCAGAAAGTGTTAAATTACTGTAAAAGCTGTTCTGACTAGTGGCTAGGGATATTTCCTCTACATGGTTGTAAGTGAAGAGAGTTTCCCCATCATAGCCTGATGCTGGCAGGATGGTGTTAAATATTAATTAACATGATCTGTATGGCTTTAAGTATTCTTAGAGGTTAAATAAAAAGTATGCTGCTTAAAACCTGCAGAGTAATACCAATGTCCCCATACGTATACATAGAACTTTAAAAAATGTATCTTATTTACAAAACATTTCACAGAATAGCCATTGTAAAATTATGTTTTCTGGTAAGAAAATGTATACACTCTACAAAAATTTTACCATCATTCAGAATTGCTAACATTCAAACATGTTAATAAAATAAACTCTCTATTTTATAAGCTTATTAGTATGCAAACTGGAGACCTGCACTGATGATTTGCAGTTGAGTCTTGACTAAATTTGTGAACATATCTAGCAATGATGGTAAACAGGAAAAGGAAAACACTGTGCTTGCTGTACAAGGGAAATAAATGCAGAAAATGTCTACCAAAGACATCAATGATTGGTTGGTCAGAGCATCTCTATATTGTGCACCCTGATGTTTTACTAGAGTACTCGACCAACTGCAAAGACCCTGTACGGTTGTCTCTGCAAGGATGCACGGTGGAGCAGATCTGTGCTCTAGTGCAGCCTGTGATGCTTGGAAAGAATTCTCATTAGTAACAAATTGTTATTCAGATGTTCAAACAGGATGTCGTGGTTTAACCCCAGCCGGCAACTAAGCCCCATGCAGCCACTCGCTCACTCCCCCACGGTGGGACAGGGAAGAGTAAGAGTGAGGAAACTCATGGGTCGAGATAAAGACAGTTTAATAGGTAAAGCAAAAGCCGTGCACTCAAGCAAAATAAAACAAGGAATTCATTCACTACTTCCCATCGGCAGGCAGGTGTTCAGCCATCTCCAGGAAAGCAGGGCTCCATCACACGTGATGGTTGCTTGGGAAGACAAATGCCACAACTCTGAACATCCCCTCACCCCTTCCTTCTTCTTCGCCTAGCTTTATACTGAGCATGACGTGGTATGGAATATCCCTTTGGCCAGTTTGGGTTAGCTGTCCTGATTGTGTCCCCTCCCAGATTCCTGTGCACCTCTGGCCTTCTCGCTGGCAGCTGGACAAGTCATGAGCTGCTTAGCAATAACTGAAAACATCAGTACATTATCAACATTTTTTCACCCCAAATACAAAATATAGCCTCACACTAGCTTCTCAGAAGAAAATTAACTCTATCCCTGAAACCTAGGACACAGGAGCAAGTCTCTTCAGCTGTTATTGGTTACTTACCTCAGGGCATCTGCTTAAATTGACTACCCTGTAGTAAAGGTGTCCATGACCGAGCTTTGCCTGCATGTTCATTTCCAGCTGCTGGTGCTATGTGGTATCTTGCTCTAAGCTGCTTCTAGGACACAGTGGGAAACCCTCTGTCCTCTTCCTAGAATGAGTTGACCAGAACTGAGACAAACTTGTGCACTGTAACCATGCCTGCTCTTGTCTTTTGCTGCCAGTCTTAACATCTAGCACTCTCAAGATGCTTTTTAAGCTCCTCCTTTTCCTCCCCACACAGTGTTCCTATTTGCAACAGCACAACATCTATTTCGCACCCAAGACTCTGGCTTGAAACTCACAGAAAATGTGAACGATCTGGGAAATAGTCACAGGCTCACGGAGTGCCTATGTACCATGGTGTTCATGGGAACTGGTGATAAGGCACTATCCCACTGGTTTCCTGATCACCGTCCTGACCGAGGAGAATGGCTTATGTCTTGGGGTAGCCCATAAACAACCTCCTACCCAATCCATAAACATCTTTGCTCTGGAGGTACCACATGCAAAGAACAGGTACATTTCAGCCCTAAGCAGCACGGTGCTGACTCCTCCAGATGACAGAGGATTGGTTGATGTTCTTTCATAAATAATACATGTTTTGTTATACGTTTCTCCTTATTCTCTACCTTGATGGATTTCTTCTTAAACTTTCAATTATTCATTATTTCAGATAAGTAAATATTTACAACTGAGCAGATGCTGTTTTATTGAATAAGCAGCAGGTGTATCTGATACGTTCTTGATATGACACGCATAATTCCTTTGCCTAGGTTAGCGTCAACACCTTTTAGTGTTAATAGCCAGTGAGGTAATCTTATCCCTTGTTTATCTTAATGGCTTATTCAGAGCTGCATTAAACATGAATGTGGTTCACTGTGTATAACTGCTCTGGATCAAGAAAATAACAACTTAGTTCACAGCAGACAAAAGAGCTTCTATAAACTTCAGTGCGTTCCTATACAAAGAGAGAGTTGCAGAACACTACCATGCCATGAAATAGGGTGGTTGTTCCTTTTCATGGTATTAGGATAGTCGGTGCTCTGTTCAGTGTCAGCTCTCTGAGGCTCTGAGAATTAGAGAAGAGAAGAAGGCTCAGGGATGGTACTTTTATCTACTGATACGTGCAGTGTTCACTACAGTGTCTGGATGGTAGCTTCTACTGTCAGAATTATTACCTTTGAGACCCCTATTTCTTCTTAGGTTTAACCAGCTGAGAGTTGCTGAAAGGGAGAACACTTGTTTATTATAAGCACATGGTATCATCTAACCCAAGTATCTATCTTGTCACACTTGCTAAGCATTTCTTCCTAAATACAAGACTGTCTATAAAAAATGCCACTGAATTAAGTTCACAGCAGCAGCATGCTGGGTGTTCTTGATGCATTTAGTTCGGCTGACACAATTTCCAATCCAAATAAATATCTTGTGTGAAGATTTATTTTCCCTTAAGACCTGAGAGCATCTATTTCAGCTACATTTTGAATTCTTAACCATTTTCTGTCATCAAAGGCTCTTTGATAAGTTTGCAAGAAAAAAAAAGTTAGTCATGATGTCCTGATCGCCATCCAGAAAGCCAAATCAAAATTCTCTGTTCTGCTGCTGCTAGCTTGCTTGAAAAAAACAGCTTGGTCAGAGTAGGTGGTAAAGAGAACTATCTGTAGAAACAGAGGATGTTTAGATCACAGTCGCTCTGACAAATGTATGTGTAGTTATCAAACCAACAAAATCATAGTCCTTCGAAGGTACTGTTAGATGTAGCACAGGATATGTTAATTCGTGATTTTTCTAAAATACGAGTTCTTAACGCTTCTTACTGGAAATCCTACAGCAACCATTAGGATCTTTGAGTCGTATAACCTTCCACTATACTCTGGCAAAATCGTTGCATCATTTCGGAATTGCCTTCTGTTCCTCTTAAGTGACGAGAGTATCTTGGAAGAAATTTATGAATTTCAAGTCCCTGCAAAGAAACATACTTCTTCTTTGTATAGCTGAAAGAAGGTAGAACTTACTGAAAAGGTTTATCACTTTAAACCAAAAGACCTTTCTCTGGTTTGTGTGAGAGAGTAGCAATTTCATAATTGCATTTAAATAATTATGTAGCAGGACAGAAGGATACTTTCACCAAATCTTCCTTAACTAAAAGTATTTTTCATTCTGTGTAGTAATTGAAGTGCTGCAGTTGAGTGATGCTCTTCGAGATGACATCCTTCCTGAACTTGGTGTTCGATTTGAAGATCATGAAGGTACCCAATTATATGTCTTGCAACTTTGTAGGTAGCTGTTTTTATGATCTTACTCTTTTCATAAGAAGTGGGAAAACAACCTGTCAAGATTAACCTGGAATAATCCAACAAACTCAAGGACTGCAAAGCTGTAGCATATCATATTTCTGATGTATGACTATATATTGTAGAACTGTATATTGGAATATATGTATAGAATATAAAAATGCACATTCCAATCTTTTTGTATAACACTTGATTTCTTAGTCACTTTTGAGTAGTTACTCAGTTGTATTTGCATTCAGCTTGCAAAAAGAAGAGATATCACAGGGTAACTACATTTATTTTTGACTATTCAAGCACTGGAAACTCACTCATCTGTGTTTGCTTCTTTAGGCCTTCCAACCGTGGTTAAATTAGTGGATAAAGACACATTACTGAAAGAAAGAGAAGAAAAGAAAAAGGTTGTTTTAAGCATTCTATATTTTTAAAATTTGAAGTAATGTGTAAACTGTGGATACTTCTACATTTCTTTGTTAACTTGTAAGAAAAATCTTAACAGACTAGCGAGCAGGAAAATAACATAAGAGAATTGATACTAAAATTTGAGTGGGTTCAGGAAAAGAATTTTAGAAACAGTCGCTTCTTGAAAATTTTGTATGGGACCTAAAGAATACCTCTAAGGTTTTTATTTGGTTGGTTTGTTTAAGATCTTCATATAATTAAGGGATGTCAAGTATTGTATGCATACTGTCTGATCTCTTTAGAAGAGCGATTCCAATGAGAAGCTAATTCAGACTCTTTTGTCTGTACAAATTTAGTTGACATTTTCTATAGAACTAGACTGTGTTTATCTGATGTGTGAGAACAAAAATGCACTGGCTAAATCTTAATTAATGTAGTATGGATGAGTGAGATATTCAGGGTGTGGGGGCAAGAATTCACGTTACTTTATAAAGAGTGTGAATTCTAATTCACATGCACAAAGTCTGTACAGAAACTCTCCTTTTGGCGCTTCCTAGCATTAATATTTGTAACATTTAAAAGTAACACTTCATATGTCTGTCTTCAGTTTGAACAAATTCTGTAATGACTAGAAATGCTTGGAAGACTTTCCAACATTTCTCCTTCAATGTAGATGTTTTTTAGAAAAGGGAGAAGTAAAATGTAGTTTCAGCCAATTCCAGATGTTGTCATCAAAAAGACATTTGAAAGCAGTTTGTATATAGCTGCTGGGTGGAACCTGCAGCTAAAGTGCATTTTCCCTGGAAATGGTATTATGTTCAGTGCTGGCAGAACCCTTGGAGAACTGATAGGTCTCTCCTTTAGCAAGTGCAAGATGAGATTTTAATTTTTTTCAAGTTTTAGAAGTTGGCTAAATTTGGATAGTTGTTTCCCTAGGAACATCAAGGGGTACAACGGCTTCTTGAGAAACTGTAATGTCTTCACAGTTTGAGGCAAGAGCTTAAAATATCAATGAAATATGGTCTTTTTTTTTAAGTCATTTGCAAAATGTCTTTCCCCATGAAACAGGAAGACCATTTCTTTTGCAGGCTTTTTAGCTATTCTTTTATATGTGTACACTTTGCATGCAAAATCCATTCTGAACAGTTAAAACTGGTTTAACTGTGAATAAAAGCAAATTAAATCGAAGTTGTACAGTGTGAAGTATCAGACAATCCTAATTATAAGGCATGGTGTTTTTGCTGCAGGTCATGCTGCCAGTTCTGTCTGTAATGAGATATCCAGGGGAGCTAGCTGGCTTAGATTTGTAGAAAACAACCAAATGAAGTAGTTAGTTACCTTTTACTCATTAACATTGCCTTTCACAGATTGAAGAAGAAAAAAAAAGGAAGAAAGAAGAAGCAGCCAGGAAAAAACAAGAGCAGGAAGTAAGTGTTCAGATCCTTTTAATCTGGTTTTGAAGAAAAGTGTTAGCAACAATAGTCATGTGCAGGAAAGACTACATTAGAACACAGGCTCTCTGCCTGGCGTTAACTGGGCCTCCATTTATTCATTTTTGTCTACAATTTCCTGCTCAGAATGACTTTGGCTTGCAGTTCAGATATGAATATTCAGCTCCTATTATAGAGAAGCCATCATTGAAAACACAACTAAAGGCTGCAAAAGCTTCTTAGAAGAACTTGTAGCACTTACTTCAGTCCATGGACAGTATTACTTTATTAATTGCCAAAGTAGTATCTTGAATGCCTGTTAGAGAAGATTTTGCTTGTGTCACTTACTATTTTCTTACCTTTCCAGTGTCGTAGGTATGTGTGAATTTTTCTCTTTAAGAATCCACCTGTTCCCTATGATTGAACTCTGAAATGTAGTGTTTTGTAAAAACACGTTTTATTTCTACAGTTGGAGTTGAGACAGCTCAAAGGTTTATAGCCTTTGATGAGGAGTAGACAGCCAGAGGAGATGGACTCGTAAGAATAAAAGATTGTTTGCCATGCTGATGACTCTAATAGTACAGGAAATGTGTTTCCAGGTTAAAAGAGGAAGTAAACTTTTAGAGAGCACCATGTAGAGAGAAAACCAGATAGCATTTATCATCCACAAATTCCAAGTAGCTTTTTGCATTCTTGCAAAAAGGTGATTCCCTTGCATTGGGCATAAATTACTTGGAAAGGATTCTGAGATGTGCTTGTTTACAGATAAGTGAAAGTTCAGTTTATTTTCAGTGCAATTAGCTGCATCCTGATCCTGCCGTGACCTGTATAGAAACCAGTGCTTGTCTCATGGTTTAGCCCCAGCCCACAACTAAGCACCACGCAGCTGCTTGCTCGCTCCCCCACGGTGGGACGGGGGAGAGAATCAGAAGAGTAAAAGTGAGGAAACTCATGGGTTGAGATAAAGACAGTTTAATAGGTAAAGCAAACGCCGCACACGCAAGCAAAGCTAAACAAGGAATTCATTCACTAGTCCCCATGGGCAGGCAGGTGTTCAGCCATCTCCAGGGAAGCAGGGCTCCATCACGTGTAACGGTTTCTTGGGAAGAGCAACGCCATCACTCTGAACATCCCTCCACCCCTTCCTTCTTCTTTGTCCCAGCTTTATATACTGAGCATGATGTCATATAGTACGGAATCTCTCTTTGGTCAGCTTGGGTCAGCTGTCCCAGCTGTGTCCCCTCCCAACTTCCTGTGCACCCTCAGCCTTCTTGCTAGCAGGCCAGAACGAGAAGCTGGACTGTCCTTGACTACTTAGCAACAACTCAAAACATCAGCACTTTATCAACATTTTCTCATCCCAAATCCAAAACATAGCCTCACACTAGCTTCTGTGAAGAAAATTAACTCTACCCTGGCTGAAACCAGGACAGCTTGTCAGCAGGAAACTGTTGATAAAAGTGGTTCCCTTTGCAGCATTTTAATTGCTGAAAATTCTTTACTCATAGCAACTATTCACTTTATGTTTACACCTAAGAAACCAAATTAGCAAAAGTCAGATTGCTAAGTTTTTGGAGTATGTGAGTGAGTTATTTTCAGTTCCTGCAGTACATCTATTTTATTAAATGGTTCTCCAGAGATTTAAAACTTCCCCCCCCCCCTCCCCCCGGGACAAGCACAGCTAAGGCTTATTGAGTTGTTCCTCACTGAAAGTTTCTTTTCACATGATAAACAATTGTGAATTAAATGCTCTTTGATTTGCAAATTATAGTCTACTTTTCCTTTTGCATATGTGACAGGTTGTCAGTAATTAACTGTAATGCTAATGCAGTTAATGCATGTTTTATATTACAGGCAGCAAAACTGGCAAAAATGAAGATTCCCCCACATGAAATGTTTAAATCAGAACATGACAAATATTCCATGTTTGATGAAAACGTAAGAGACTTTTCTTTCCCTCCCCAGTTGTACATACTCAATTGCATGTGTACGTAGCTGATCTTGTTCCAAAACCTCCAGGGCAGCGCTATTAACGTAGTGGGAGGCGGGAAGGACAGAAATAAAAGGCAATACATTAATTTTATTGCACGTACCTTGCACTGGGGAGCAAGGCTCTCTAACTGTTAGCCATCATTTCAAGGGTATTTTGGTCTGCTCTGGCCCCTTTCATTGCAGAGCAAAATTCCCTGTAGATATTGTGGGTAGGAACATGTATGATGTGTGTTCAGAGATTTATTACCCTTTTGCAAGGCAAGGAATTCACTTGCAAGTACAAACTCCCCAAGTCTGCCAGAACTGATGGAGACAGCCATTTTTTTCAGAGGTGCTGTGCTTCCTTTTTGATTCTGCCCACTGTTTTGCTTTCTCCTGGCAAAGGATCTCTGAAGCTGCTGTACTTTGCTCTTGATTGCTCCTGTTAAGGTTAAAAGGTGTTACTTGAAAAACATAAAGCACTGTTTCTTCAGGACTTGATCCGGGACATTGATCCTGCTTCTGCCTGTCCTCTTTACCAACCAAATTCAGGCCCTGGGGGCAAGAAAGAATGGAGAGTGTAGATACGGAAAAATACCCCTGCAAGCCAAGGAGAATGTCGATTAAAAATTCTGATAATACTACTTCATCAAGAAAATGAATTTTTTACGGCTTTTGCTTTAAGCCTTGGATTTAATATGCTGGTGTGATTGAAAGTGGTCTCCTAACCATCTGTTTAGGGATTAGCCATTATTCTCTTGACTATAACCATCTAGAAGTTAGTTGTCTAAGCTTCCTTTACTTAGTACAGGACAAAAAAATAAATACACCCTTTGCCCCTTCATGAACTAGGAAGGGAACATACACAAAAAATCCAAGTTAGTTGTCAAACTTCTAGGTGACTAAAATTAGCCAAGATGCACCCCATCCTGACAGCTTGTCATTATGACATTATCACTCTATCTTATTAAAATACTATTCCATAAGGAGCAAAAGCAGTCCAAGAATTTATCTTAAATATTCCATATTCTCCTTTTTTTTTTTTTTTTTTTAATTTCAGGGATTTCCCACCCATGATACAGAAGGCAAAGAACTCAGCAAAGGACAAATTAAGAAGCTAAAAAAACTTTATGAAACCCAAGAAAAGCTATACAAGGAGTATCTACAAATGGTTCAGAATGGAAGTGCAAATTGAAAACAACAGAACTGTTTTTTGAGAAGGCGAGCGCTGGGTCCCCACTGAAGAAATGAGCATATAGTTATGCTCAAATTTCTGTTTACACTTTCTATTACGTGCAAAGTAAAAACCCTGTTTACGTGGATTAATAATGTCATCTGGAAAGTCAATAAAAATCCATTCCTAAAAAAAAAGCCAACCTGTAAGATGTTTCTGCACAACAACAGTAGCAGGTTGAATGGTTGCCAGTTCTATTTGGCAAGGTGCTGCTCAGTCAGCAAATACACATAAGGATTCTTGTTTATTATAGTTGTCCAGGCTTTGGTTAATTTGTCTTGCATACTGATCTCTATCTAAAACCCACTGTAGCTTGCATTCTGGAATATGTCACAGTCAGCAAAATTTACTACTAAATGGGAGCCAAGTAATTTGCCCCACAGTAAGAACAGTATTTTCCAGATGACTTTAGTATCTTTACATAAGCAGGAAAAACTGGATAGTTCCACTATGATACTTAACTCTAGCTGCTGTTACTACAAACTCTCCTAAGTATACCCAGAACACTTTGCATAGTAGAAGCTAACAGTCCCTTTGTTGCAAAAGGGAACAGGTCATCATCTTTGCTCAACCTGCAGTTGCAATCAAGTCGGTAAGTACAAGGCAAATGCACCTGCACTGAACAAACAGGTGGGAAATACATGAAGGAGTAATGGTGGAGGGTGGTGTGTTCTTGCAGCTACCCCTCCGAGGAAACAGGAGTGCTGCCAAAGGACCTGATTACCCAAAGTACTCAGTACCTAATTACCTGTTCAGAGCCAAGGGGAATTAAGAGAGGGTTTCTAACTAAGATACAGTTTGTGGATTGGCTTGCAACTAGGCAATACAGCTATACGTTGCTCGTTATTCAAGACTGATGTTTTTAACATGACAATTTAACCCTGAGTTAATAATCTTTTTGATGTAGTGTGGTTACATTATGTCTGCAAGGACAGTTCTCTGTTGCCTAATAATGCATTTCACTGGCAGTAGCTACTAATGAACTAAAGTTCATGAAATCCTAAAAAATATCTCACCTACTTCACAACTGCATATAACAGTTAAGTGTCCAGTATGCAGAACTCTACTCATCCAGTATTCTTAAGCCTCGAAGTGACTTGCAGAAGGTCATAGCATGATACCTCTGTTCTCTCAACTCTTAGGTTCATGCTATAACCACTAGGCTATGTACCTTTCCTTAATTAAGAGTTAAAACATCTTTGCTTTATATTTTTGTATTTATATCCCTCCTTCTGAGGAATGAACATATTTAGAGTAACAGAACGGTCTAGTAGTTTTTTTCCTAGTTTGTCTGTATCTACCTTTGAAAACATACATAATGTTAAGGTCAGTAAAGCACATGCATCTTGTATGCAGAAAATAAAATCTGTTTTAAAAGTACAAGTTGTATGTGACCTTCGTATAGTGGGAAGAATATAGAGCTTATCTTTACTCCACAGCCATCTTTTTGAAATGTGGTTTACAGAGCTTTTCCTTTAGCTTGCTATTATTAATTTAATTCATTTTTCATTCAGTACTTGATTATTTTGCTAACTTCTAATTAATTGTATAAAGGCATGTTTAAACTACACAGTGATACTCAAAACAGCCAGCCACAGCCACAAGGGCAACTTCTCCATCCTTTGGTCTGTGAACGGAAGAGGATCAGTTGCATTTTTACACATTCTAGATTCTAACCCCACTCAACATTATCAGCTTATCGCTTTCTTGCCAGCATGCTCTCCCAAGACACGTGTGCACTCAGGATATCTATGAAGGGATGGGATCTGCCTAGGCTGCTAGGCTTCTATGCTACTTCACAGCCAGATAAGGTTCTCCTCTTCCAAACTCCCTGTGGTTCCTAGACAGATTCCAGGGCTAATTCTGCAAACTTTACTAGGAATCCTAGACCTGAATCATTTCTAACCACAGCATAGACTTCACTTCCCTGAACAAGAACTGCTTCTGAAGTTGCTACTTAATGTCAAATAGTGACAGAGTAATTTGCTTACAGAAATTATTTTCTAGTGATCCAAGTTAGCACTTGCTTAAGGCTAGTTGGTATATAACTACGGAGAAGATGCTGTTAATCTCTTGCTGTCCTGGATTCTAGTTTCTTTATGACATCTCCTTGATAATATCCTGGCTTTCCCTGCCACACACTTTTTCTCTTCCTCCTATGTTTTTAGTAGAACCTCATTCAATTCCATGGTTTATCTACTCCATCAATGTAGAATAATTTTAAACAAAATGCCCTTTTCCTTTCCTAAATGCTTCATTTTGTTTCTGGTACAACTTTCCTTGCATAGGTCTTAACAGCATTTCAGACTCGCATTCTCCAAAGGTTATCTTCTGTTTTTTCTGTATGCTTCCCACATGCACACACTGCTTCCTCCCTCAGTATTTTTTTTTAAATTCATAGTTAGTCATGTCAGGTAGGGTTCTGTGCTGTATTTACTGCCCCATTAAGGTCATACTCCATCTCCAAAATTATTTAGCTCATGCTTGCCATTTCTGTGTTTTGTCTGATTGTCAATTTGATTGACAGTTTTAAATGAAGGCAATTTGAAAGAATTCTTATCTGAAACATCAGTTCTGCTATAGTCGTCATTCTCTTCTGTTACAGCATAGCAGCATTCCTGTCTTTGAATTCTCTTTCAATGCAATCAAGAGTCTCCTAAAATCAATGGGATTATTTTCCTAGACATCATAAGGATCAGAGCCTTTGAAATCATCTCCTCTTCTGGCTCACCTTATGTCTTTGGTGATCATTGTTCTTCCCCGCAGCCACTTATCCTCCCCTGCTTTTTATGGTGCTTTGCTATCTAGTTCATGCATTTTCGAAGTTGCCTTCAGGCAAGCTTGTCACTTGACTCCTCCAGCAATAAAGCCCTCAAAAACCTTCCCACACTTGAACTGGTCTTCCTGTTAACAATTTTCCTTTCCTATCTGTTTCAGCTGCCCTTAGAAGTCAGCATGGAAAATGTCTGCTTCATGAAGCATCTGTGAATTAGCTGACAGGCCCAAGTATTTTCTATTAAAAAAACAACATCACCACACACACACAAATTGGCAACTCTTCCTGTGAAGAAGCTGCTAAAATATTTTCCCTTAATACAAAGCCAGGAAGTTAATTCATTCTCTCCAAATAAAATCAGAGTAAAATACATAAGAATAAAATAAAATTCTATCTTGAATTCCTTTTTTTCCAAAAGCAGCAGGGTAATAAAAACAATGACCTTGGCAAAGAGTCAGAAAAATAGACTTGGTCTCCTAGCATTTATATCAAAATCAAGCTCCAGAGCAACTGCAGATCAGTCACTTTTATCCTCTCTACGGCCACGATTTAGCAAAAAGATAAGTGTGCATAGTCTTGGTGAAGGAAAACTTGCTAGCAAACAAAGAATGTTGCAGCCAGGCTTGGATGTTTAAGGTGACCTTTTTGGTGAAGGTGTCCAACTGATCTGTGCCATCGCTGAAACGTACAGCACAGTACGTCGTCTTTGGCAATTCATCAAGGTGGCACTTAAGTGAATTCCACTGCATTTGCCTAGTGAGAGTGACCTGGCATCCAGGAGAAGAGAATGCAACAGCAGTGATCTGCATTCAGCATCCTAGTCACCTGTCTCTCTGAGAAAGGAAAAGGGAGAGGATAGACTCTACCGTATTTTCTTTTATTTTAAAATATGCATGTAGCATGCACATGCTCAGGGGAACCAGTCTGGAATGTGATTTTCTAAGCATTGTGAAGATACCCATAGCAAAATCTTGGAATTTTTTAGTATTTTAATTTTCCTGGAACACAGAGCTTGTGTTGGTCTGTACAACATGGAGCTTTTCATTTCCTACCTAGCAAGGCAAGGTAGAAGTGTGGTGTTTCTTTTTAGTTGCACCCCCTTGGCTGAAGGCCCAGTTTGGCAGCAGCAAATTTTGTTTCTGTCTTTTGCTCAGAGTGTGCCTTTCAGTCTTTCTAATGTGAATATTCACATTAATGTCAACTGTGACTACTGCTCCGCTAAAGAGAAAAGTTCCTCCATCACTCAGTTTGTTCAGATACTAGTAGAAGAGTCTGTGAATTGTTCAATCTGGTCTTGTTGCCACCAACCTTTTTCAAATACTTTAATGAGTATCTAATTACATTTATGATACCCTCTTTAACTTCTTCATCCTAATGTTTGTATTTGCTGTCCGCTGTTCCAGGAAGCCACTGATGCATTTTAAATGTGCACATAAGCAAATCTCTGCCACATACAGTAGATACCTTCAGCTTCTTTTTCTACATTTTAAGCTAACATTTTCAGGTGGTGACAGTTGTTGGACCGACTCTTTAATTGTTAGCTCCCTCTTTAATTACACAATTATGGAAAGGAATTTTAACTCCTCTCTGTGATTTTACAGGGCAATTTCTATGCAGGACACTGTATCACATGCATAGTACTTAATATGTCTCTTGAGACAGAATAAATTAAGCAGCACATTAGCTATTTAGTACCAAGAATCCACTTAGCAATGATCAAAGTTCTTCCTCCCCCTCCAGAAAAAGTCATTGACGAACTAAGTCTTATCTCTGAAATTAGGCTGTGAATGTCTGGCATCTCACTATGTGAGAGCAGTTTCCATTAATACCCACCCAAGGGCAGAAGACACAGACATTTTAATGCCAGTTACAGATCTCAGCCTAAGCTTTCTCTCCAGTGTCTAGTGCATCTGTTCTGCAGCTCTGCCATAATCCCTTCTCTCAGTTTTGGTTCTCCAAGCTCTCTTGTATGCTAGGCTTGGTGTTTAAATCAAGCCAAGGTGATTCAGCAAGTATCTTTTTGCAGCTCTCTGCAGGGTAGGAGCACCTGACAGCAAGATGACTCCACAGATTGTGCCTTATCCACAGTCCTAAAGCCTACGACCGTGCTACAAGAGGTTAGACAACAGTCAGCAAAAATCCAGCATTGATCACGGGAGATTAATGCCTTTGGAGAAAGGCATTACAAATCCAAGGATGTGAAGTAATTTAAATATATGTTTACTTTGATGTACATCAATGGAGGAAGACAGCCAAATACTTCCAGCACTCTGGCCTGTTTCAAGGCTTTAATAATTGGTCCAGAAGAAACTAAATCTACTTTTACAAGACCATCCTAATTTTAATTTAATTCAGGGTTTGCAGCATTTGTAAGAACTACATTAACAAGATAGCAACTAGCGCACAGGGACAAACTCTACACATGCCACAGAAGACACAGCAGTGCAACAAATAACCTGAACAGGGCTGCAGTGTATTCCTGCAAGAGCAGAAAGGTGCAACTAGATCACATACTCAAGCAAGACCTCCTACATATTTGTAGGAGACAAAGTTTGGAGTTTGTACTCCAAATGTCTTCTGCGTGGAAAGGAGAAATAGCTTTTAACAAAATGGAGATTGACAGAAAAAGCTTAAAAGCATACTTGACAGCTATGAGCCAGCAGCAAGAACAAAAGCGAGAAGTAGCAATACCTTCAGATAAATCCTTTCAGAGTTCATTATACTCTTCTTTGGAAGACTGAAAATTAATTGTAGCCACTATCATGAATAAAGTTGTCCCAAAATAAGAATTCATGGAAGTATGAGGAGGCTGTTAACCTGCTCATGTTAGAAAAAGGACTGGTTTGGAGAAACAGGGAAAGAGAGTTTAAAGCAAAGAAGTGGATGGAGAACCTTCCACTGAGCATGTCCTCCAGTTCACCAAGTCTGCTTGTTTGTGCAAATACAACATTCATGCAGTTCTTCAGCTGTTCAAATGTAATTAAAAATTGCCTTATTCTTTAATTACAGTATTGGTACCTATTTAACTAGCTATTCCTTAATTATTCCTGTCACTAAATTCCTATGATAACTGAATTAATCCAACATTAATGTATTAGTTAGTTGTTAATTAATAAAATATTGGTCTTATAATTTCCAAATTTTTATTTTGCCCATGAAAGGATTGTAATGATAAACCCCAGTCGTTAATTACTGAAATCCAAGACTAAGTTGCAGAACTGCAGAAAACCTTTTTTAGAGAGGTTTTTTCCTATTAACTGAAAGATTACTAGAACTCCTAAGTGGTTTCAGATGCTGAAATTGCACTGTTCCTAACACCATGCTACACAGCATCCGCTGCTTACAAACTGCCATACAAACAGATGCCAGGCTGTTGAGTTGGTTTTTTTCCTCCTCTTTTTACAGAAGGGGAAATTATATCCATATCTAGACTAGGAGACAACGCTGAAAGGCTAACATCTGCATTTTCAAAAGGTGCTCCACCTGAAATATCAGAGCTTTTTTTTTTTTTCAATCAGCTCTTTGTTTCACCTTTCAACTTTGAACATTTAGTCTTATCCATGCAGATGACATACAGAAAGGTTCTTAAAAACCATGATCACATTATCAATGTAGTTAAAATGCAACCCTTCAAATACACAACTGTGTATCCGCTAGGACAGTAAACCTTACGGCGCACGCGGGTGACTTGAGCAGAAGATAGGCACTGCTAAGTCTATCTTCGCTGCTGAAGAAAACTGGGAAGCAGCAGCACGCTTTAAAAGCTAGCCACAGGACGCCTCAGAAACTGCATTTCGCAGCCCTCAGCACGGATTATCTTAACGAAGAGCCTTGGCAAGGCAGAAGCAGCCTGCGTGCAAGTGAAAGATGCAGTAGCCATCGGTCCTCGGCATCCCAAAGACTCGTTCAGCTCGCCTCCTCCTCGAAACTGCAAGGCGCACCGACCCGGCAGCTCCCGGGCACACATGCCCGCCCCTCA
>NW_010548324.1:0-32397 GCF_000687285.1 Phaethon lepturus
CTTTTCCAACCTTAATGGTTTTGTGATTCTGATTGATTCATAGGTGCCAACTCATCTGAGAGGCTCAGTTGTGCCCTACAGTGGGTCCATTGGAGCTGAATGGAACAGGCTGTCACTGGCATGTGGCAGTCCCAGCCTCTTCTCATAGAGAGACCACAGAGACCACTCTGTAAGCCTCCCCATCCCCTGCAAAAACCTTGCCATCTATAACCAATTTATGTCACTAGTTTTAATTCACTCCCTTGAAGGGTCACAGGCTTGTTTATTTTTGGGTGTAGGGTTTGATGTTTTTTCAATCCAAGTAATCCTACATATAAGAAATACTAAGAAGCAATTTTGCACCACATATGTGCAGTTAACATGCCTGAGGGTAGGGATGTCATCCAGAGGGACCTGGACAAACTTGAGGAATGGGCCTGTATAAACCTTATGAGATTCAACAAGGCCAAGTGCAAGGTCCTGCACCTGGGTTGGGGCAACCCCCAGTATCAATACAGGTTGGAGATGAAGGGATGGAAAGCAGTCCTGCCGAGAAGTACTTGGGGGTACTGGTGGATGAAAAGCTGGACATGAGCTGGCAATGTACGCTTGCAGCCCAGCAGGCCAGCCGTCTCCTGGGCTGCGTCCAAAGAAGTGTGGTCAGCAGGTCGAGGGAGGTGATTCTGCCCTTCTACTCCACTCTGTTGAGAGTTCCCCTGGAGTACTGTGCCCAGCTCTGGAGACCTCAGCACAGGAAAGATATGGACCTGTTGGAGTGGGTCCAGGGAAGGGCCACAAAAATGATCCAAGGGATGGAACACCTCGCCTCTGAGGACAGGCTGAGAGACTTGGGCTTGTTCAACCTAGAGCAGAGAAGGCTGTTGGGAGACCTTCTTGTAGCCTTCCAGTATTTAAAGGAGGCCTGTAAGAAAGATGGGGACAGACTTTTTGATGGGGCACACTGTTGCAATAGGACAAGAGGTAATGGTTTTAAACTAAAAGGGCGTAGATTTTGACTAGATATAAGGAAGAAATTTTTCACAATGAGGGTGGCGAAAGGCTGGCACATGTTGCCGAGAGAGGTGGTAGTTGCCCCATCACTGGAAACATTCAAGGTCGTGTTGGACGGGGCTCTGAGCAAGCTGATCTAGTTGAAGATGTCCCTGCTCATTGCATGGGGTTGGACTAGATGACTTTCAAAGGTCCCTTCCAACGAAACTATTCTATGATTCTACCTGTATGTTCTTACATAGCTTGTACGGAATCTAATCACTCTAGATTCTTTCTGTATGCAGAAACACAAACCTCTAGTGATTCATTCTACCTACAATGTGAATTATCCTTCGGAGAGGCCTTTCTCATTTTTCTGACAAAAAAAAAGATGCCTAGCATAAGTAGGTTCCAAACAAAGTGAATTAGCTAAAGTCTGGATTCATGCCCTTAATTGAGACACCGAGAGCTTTATCTTAGGAAAAGCTGAGCTCCCCCTTTGTGTCAGGATGCCTGTCTCCAAAGAGATCGAAAACTCTGGGGACACTTCATTCAAACCTTGGAAATCAGACAGTATCTATATTTGTTTAGGTTCCCCCTTTGGTACCTGGGTGAGACATACATGCAGTACAACACATTTCCCAGCAAGCATATATCAATATTATGTATGTGAAAATTAAGATACAATAAGAAGATTGTTCATGAATAGCTTTTAGGAGGCTGGAATATAATTAGCAAATTGAAGTCCATAAATCCTGAGGGATTCCCATGGTAAGTGCTTAAAATAAGGCAAAATGAACCCAAGCATTAACATGTGGGCAGTTCAATGTATATACTATGTCATTCTTTGCACTTAATTTCTTACCCAGTATAACAGCTGCCAAACTTAGTGCCATAGCAGACCATCTACTACACTGGGCATCACAGCTCACCTTTCCAGCTTTGCCTAAAATAACTCATTTTCAAACATAAACATTCTACTAAATACTGGTGCTTTGACAGTCCATCCAATGTGTGAAACAACCTAATTGGAGGCAAATTATATTAGTATCTCTGTGCTTTTCTGTTTTAGAGATGGTAAGAGTGATGCACAAAGAGAGGAATGGCTTGGCCAGTGTTATTCAACTTATTCACCACCTCGACAGTACAGTCAGAGCCCCAATATGGTATTATACTTCTTATCATAATGGCAGCAGTTGCTTAAGCAAACAGCTTAACTTCCTGCAGTCCCATAGCAAAATTGTCCATAGGAACAAACAAACAAACAAACAAACAAACAACAAAAAAAACCCAACTAAAAGAAATAAGTAAATATCAAGTTTTGGACTCCTTTTATATATCAGTGCTGAAAGAACTCTATCAATAACAGTTAAGTATTAATGACAGTTCTCACAGAAAAAAGGTGCTTTTTTTTCAGTTAGTATACAACATTATAATTAAATAATAATTAGTAATTAAATTTACAATAGCAAAGAAATTATAACAACCAGTAAAGTTTTTCTTCTTTAAATTACTGTTGTATGTGTACAGTCTTATCTTCAGCTCTGCAAACCTTTTTGTTGGACAGTTTTTGAAGATTAGTATAAGAATCTTCATAAAGTGTCATTCAAAAGGAGATGAATGTGGATGGCTAATGAATAAAGGAGTAGCAGTAGAGTTCCGTTTTCAAAAGCTGAAGCTCTCAAATATGTTTAAAGAATGCCTGTACTATTTTTCCAAATTAAAAAAAGCACAACAACCAAACCTGAAAAAAAACCCAGAGCTCAGCTATGTTCAATTTTCCTACTTTAAAGTGAATTTCAATTTGACTTGGACAATAGTTCATAATAGCTTACAAGTAATAATTCTTCCAGTTGCTGTACTGTAGAAATGACAGTTAGAAGTTAAAAGGCCATAAAAGAAAGGCTCTCTAGGTTCTTTGGATTGTTCTTTTGTTATGTATATTCCCATAGCTGTCATATCCTTTCTAGGAGATAGGTCAGAGAAGCTAGATTAGTTTGAAATATATAGAAAGCATTTGATCAAACGGGGGAGTCAGATGACAGTAATTAATCAGGGCTGCAAAGCATCTACCTGGGATATCTGACAACCATCAAATGTGCAACTACAGAACTAGTGACCAATGTGTGTGTAACCTATCGTTAAAAAGAGCTACAGTGAAACAACAGTTCTTTCAACATCGCTATCACCACTCTGACAAAAGGAGTGACCAATGTAAACTCCGGTTCTATGAATGAGTCTAGGCTTTCACAATTAAACTTCAGCATGAATAAACATACATAAATGCAATTAGGGAAAACAGTAACTAAAAATTGTTGAAAAGCACCCATGTGATTATGAAATCAAATCTGGCAGCTGCAACTGGGGAAAGTGATTTTGGGCCCCAACAGAGGCAGTGCTCTGAAATCAATTTGCAGTGACAGAAAACAAAGCCAACAAAAATCATGGCCATCATCAGGAAGGGTACAGAGAACAACACACAGGATAATATTTAACCTTGGTCTGGCCCAAGGCTTGTGTGGGAAATCCGAGACAGAGAATGGAAACATTCTGGGGTCTCTGCAGCCTTTAGTTCCTGGAGCAGAAACTTAATCTTTGGCTCGCGTTTCTCTTCTTAAAATATGATCCACTGAAAAGGGATAAAATTATAATTATGGTGATTAAAATGAACTGTGGGTTCGGAAATATTTTAGTGTAGCATGAAAAAAGTAGACGATCAAAAGAACACGTGGTACCTGTGCCAAATGATTATAGATATTTTGCTAGTTTGAATTCCAATTTGAATTCCAATTTGAAACTCAGTCTACACATAGAGATATGAATATCAATAAACTTTTCTAAAATTTTATGTGACTAATGAGTATTTTGCCAGTAAAAAAAAAATTATCTGTACAGGAAACATTTTTATTCTGACTCTAAATATATTCATAGGACTTTCCTTTAGAAACAAGTTGTTTCTGGACATTTCCTGATGTCAGGCCATTGTGAGATGTTTTGTACACTTTTACAGTCTTTGTTGTCAATATAAAGCTTTTAAACCAACAAACACCTGTACTGAGTATTTTTTAGGCATTTAAGGCACAACCTGCAGCTAGAAGATGACAGCAAGATACTTTGTCTATGATCTTAAATTGCCCCATCCTGAAATGATGTAAGACCAAGCAGAGACCTGTAGCTCACTTCCTCACTCATTTAGAAGAAACTACCTAAATGAAGAACTGTCCTCTCAAGCAACAGGAGTTATGGACCTAGCTACTTTTATAAATCCAAGGCCCAGTCTTTGCCTCTACAGGTCTCAATTGCAGCACAACATTATGTTACCAACACATCACTTAAATGCTTAACAACTTATAAATGCGGAACATAGAAGATAAAATCAAACATTTCTTTATTCTTTTTCTGCAAGGTTTCTGTTTATTGGCTAAAGAATAATCACGGTAATTTTTTGTCTTCTAGTTCCCATTAAAAAACCTGTTTCATTAAACACCCAACGAAGATTCTTCTCTTATCCTTACATAAAATTGTCAGATGCAAGTGACTGTTGTTCTGCGACAAAGCAAACCTGTCTATAATAAATCAGGTGGCAATTCTACCTTTCTCTACAGATTCTGAAACAACTTTTCCAGGAAGCCTTTCTCAGGTTGATCTTTTAATTTTGTCTGACCCATGTAGCTACCACTCACCTGCAGTTATCACCTGATGGCAGCCATTTCAGGTAAAAAGGGATCTACTCTCACAACTATCTTACTGGAAACAGTGAAGAGATCTGCTTTTCCACTTCATTAAAAATGTAACCAGAAATTAATTAAATAAGGCACAAGGCCAACTTTAAGTATGTTACAGTTTAGTTCCATCTTAAAAGTGGATCAAATCAAAGTTAGAAGCAGAAAAATATAAGGAATCAAGGGAGATGATAATGATTTATAGAAAGATTATGTGAGAGAAGCATGAAAGAAATTACTATACTAAAAGATTAAGTAAATAAAAAAGAAGGATTATATAATATATGAGGATTATATAACATTTAGAATACTGATGGGTTACTGTAAGTTAGTGTGCTAGAGAACTCATTACTGTAACTGCTAGAACAGATTTTTCAACTTCCATTTGCCTGTCCCAGAGCAGTCAGTCCAACAAAACAGGCAAGACTTTTGATCCTAGGATGGGTAGTAAAAAGGTTACAGCACTTCTTATTCTCCTTGTTCTGAGGTTAAGTTTAAGATTCGGTAGCAGCAGTTGAATGTAGGACAGTGGTGAGTCCCAGTGCATAAGATGGGTGACAAGCAGGAATACCAGTCCTAATGCAAGAAACTAGCTCCTGGAAGAAACTGGTAAACTTGATTGAGTGCACTGAGACTTGTGGTAGCTGAGGTCTTTCTTGTACTCAGGGACCCCAGTGAAAACATTTAGAATTTTCTTCAGTCATAAGAGAGGTTGAGTAGCAGTCAGTCCAAATTGTTGCAATGTGATGAAATATTTGTTACTGAACCCTAATACATATTTAGTGTGCTGAATATGAGTATTAGATAGTTGTCTTAGTCATCACTACAGTAACAAAATTAGAGTTTGGCATTTAAATCCTTCCCTGCATCTCATTTTCTTTGTTTACACTTTTTCACTGAGTCTCCTAATTGGTGTCGAAACTATGAACCTGTATGCCTATTTTACATTGACTGTGCTCACTATGTTGATTGGCATTACATGATTATACAAGGTATGATCATGCAAATTCTATTGATTATTTTTGTGTGCATTTACAGTTTTTCAGGGAGAAAGTTTCACACAAAAGCAGTAGATGAAGGCGTCTTTTTTATGAAATATAATTGGAGAGTTTGAATAGCCTGTGATATGAATTGGATTTTTTTCTCTTTTTTCTTATAAGATTGAAACAAAATGTAGGGATTTTACACCAGTTTTGAAGGTTTGCTGGGCTGTAGCATTTTTCCAGTGACAATACTGGAAACTGAAAAACGGAAATAAAATTTACCTATGTTAGAATATTTTTAAGGGAAAAAATGTTGCAAATTTGAAATTGAAATAAATGCTGCTTTTCTTCTTCAAATCTATTTTAAAATGTTGATTCTACTGATACCGGAAAGTGATACCGGAAACAGTTATTCCTTTTTCTGAGTAAATCTCAGTTCACAATCCTGGGTTATTTAGGGATTTCTGTTGAAAAGACTTTAGATATTTATTTGTGTCACACTTGTGAAACATATGCAATGCATTTTCCCCTCTATTTGACCACACAAGTATCTACTCTTAGAAACAAAATATACTCCAAAATGTATAATATTCTAGACCATAAATCACCTTTTAGGTTTTTAAGTACATAGTCTTTAAGGCCATAAGTGATCAGTAGATTATCTCATCTTTTCCTAGTGAATAAGAAGTACAATTGAGTATAAAATGAGACTCTTCAGAATGGCATGAGTGAACTCTGTAATTCTTTCTTTCTACTTCTGCTTTATCCATTCTTACAAGGAAGCTCTAAGGACTGCAGTCTGTTTTGAATCATGCTTGAGTGAATGAGGGCATGGACATCTTGTGAAAATATCTTTAACTGAAATTCGTTTTAACTTCTGGTTCCGCAATACAGAAAATATGACTCTGTTAATTATAAATTTATAATAACTATATAACATGTTCTTCAGCATGGCTGTAGACATAAGAAATGCATATATCCAACAAGTTACACTCAATATTTTTATATGTATCATTGAGTAATAAGTAAGTTACATTAGAGGTGTTTACCATGTATTGAGAATTTCCATAATTTGCTGATATGTCTAACTTTTTTTATTAACATGAAAGAATACTATCTACAAGTGATTGCTACTGTGTCTTATGCTCAATAAATGGAAAACAAGAAAACAACAAAATAAGAAGTATTTACTCTCAGAGTATCATGAATGTGAGAATGAGGAGATACAAAAAAACAAGCAAGAAAACTGGGAAGGAAATTTTGGTATAATAGGAGACAGTAGACTGTAGTAGACAGTTAACTTAATATACAATTGAGTGTTGCATTTTTGGATTTCAAAAGCGTGAGATCATTCTAGATGTTTAAAAGGTACTTCCTCCACTGTTAAGGGCAGCATAAAAAGAAAATTGTGGATGATACCTAAAATCTAAGTGAATAATGACCGTTGGAATTAACGGTATAGAAAAGGTCAGTCAATTTTTTCATGACTTATGAAGGGGAGGATAGGAATAA
Organism: Phaethon lepturus; assembly: GCF_000687285.1. Classification (NCBI taxonomy): domain Eukaryota; kingdom Metazoa; phylum Chordata; class Aves; order Phaethontiformes; family Phaethontidae; genus Phaethon; species Phaethon lepturus. Next base: position 7,187 of record NW_010548324.1, read on the forward strand.
CAGCCTTGTATTCATTTAAAGTCTACATATTATATAAAAAGAAGCCAAAGGAGGGATGTACTGCTATTGTTAGTGACGGTTATTGTATTGTCAATTTTCAATTTGTTTCCATAAATTCAACTAGAAACAGGAACTTCCATTCAAATGAATGCAATATTTTGTGTAATTTGATGTAATATCTATGCTACCTTGGCATACCTCTGTAACAAAATTAAGGAAAATGGAATGAAATGGCTGCAGAAGGCTGTATTTTCTTGTTCTACCACTGCTGGGACTGCTCAGCAAGAAAAAGTATCCTGATGTCAAACCCATTTTTTTCATTAGCCTATGGAGAAACAGATGTGAAAGGGTTCAGCTGGTTAATTTTTCAGCCAGCAGGCATTGTTACAATCTACTAGCAGGCATACAAAATAACAATGAAAAAAATGAATAGCTATAGATCAGGTCTGTTAGCTAGAAAGTTATCAGTATGCTGGGGTGATCAGCAATATACTTTCACAGGGAAGTGATGGAGTAAGTAATTTGCAGTTATTTTATTCCAGTAAATTCAACTCAAAATAAGAAGAAACAAATTAAGAAGAATAACTTGTTTCCATCAGATGGCCTTAAAAAAAAAAACAAAAAACCCCCAGATATTTCATGGTGTCCTATGCTAATTAATGGTGCTACTCAAATGCCTTACTGTCATGAAAGACCAAAAAAAAGCATATTCACACAAATAAGTCACTTCAATAGAGACTTAAGTATCTCTATACTTAGTGATTTGTGAAGATCATGAAGAAGATTTAGAAAATCGTTTCTGATTCTTCCATTTCAAGCCTATACTAATTTCTGTTGGATTCACTTTTAAATATCTAAACCCAGAAATAGGTTCTGTTTTGAAGTGTATAATAATATTCTAAATTTCAAGGTCTGACAATTATTTTCTGGACATATCTACACATTTCGGCATTTTTTATAAGGAAGTGCACACACAGTTTCAGGAAACTGCAGAATATGTCTGGACCCTCCAGATAGGGAGATGAGCTGGAGCCAGTGGTAGATATTGTCAGGTTCATAACCTCCAGCTTTCTTTGTGCTCAGTTCAAAACTTAGGGTAAAGAGGAAGGAATCTTAATGCACGCCTATGTCTCAACCCAACAAGGTCAGGGTGTGTACTCAGAGGAGACCAGAGAGCCTGAAACTGTTACAAGACAGTAATACGGAAATACCCTGTGTTTAATAGTTCCAAAGATCAAGATGACTCTTTGTTCACTTTGAAATTACTAAATTTCTTTGCTAAAACTTTGGAGTCACAAATAAATCTGAAAATATTTTTTGTCTTCTATGAAGTTAAGTGCAGCAATGTGCCTTTTCATAGCTTGAAAATACAGAATGCTGTGAATAATAATGTGCAGCAATTATGTAGGGCAGTACTTCAAAGCATTTTATTAACATTTCATCCACTTCTAGAACTCCTTTTATATCCTCTACCAGCATTAAAAAAAAAAATAAAATCTGTACCTATAAAATTACATATTCTCAATTTGCTCATCTATTAAATGGTACTGAAATAAAAATACCTAATACAAAGGAAAAAATTAAAAGGAACCATTAAATAAAAATATCCCCATCCTCAACCTGGCTACACTGAAGACTTGATAAACTATTTTGAAAGTCAACAAACTCAGATTCTAGTAAACCAGCTAAGTAAATACATTATAAAATTAAGGACCTATTATTTAGGAAAGGTGAACTGTAAAATACTAAATGCACTAAAGCACACTGGAATATGCTTTGGGTAATTGATTCAGGGAAATTAGTTGGATGTAACCAGCTTCAGAACCATAAGACAACCAGATCTAAACTAAGAATAAATCCGGATAAGCTATATAATGAATAAATAATTTGCCTCTAAATATTACTTGTGGTTGTATTCTATAATCTTAAAAAAAAAGACGAGCTGGAAAATCAAAAGCATATGTTCCATGATAGAAAAAAAAACAAGGTATGCAATTAACTTACAGGTAAATATTTGGGTTTTTTTCTAGATAAAAAATTTTGATCAGTGTTAAAGAGATTAGATATGCCATTTTTTACCAGTTCTGTATTTTGTAAGTCATACCAAAGACAAAATTATTAAGCTTAATATTTGCAAATACATTCCTTTCTGAATATATTTAAGGCCATACCCACAAAACAGATAAAACAACGTGACTACACAGTTCAGTGAAGCAGTACAAGCTTGATACTCAGCATCTTGCACAAAATTCTGAGTTCACTGTTGTTGTCTGAAATAAATACAAAGTTTATCTTTAACCATGGAATTAATGAATTATTTTTTTTTATTTTTATAGGTTTCTGTTTGCTTCTAATCTTGATTTTCCTGATTGCTTGCCATAGCTGTAGTTGTTCTAATTAAATTCCTAGCCAAGTAATCATGATGATCTTATTAAGATGTTCTAGTTAATATCTATCTGTAGTAGTTTGGGGTTTTTTTATATAAAGATACTTCATGTAAGAAAGCTTTAATCATTTGTAGGCTTTCATGGTTCCTGATCTTTACTTCCTCCCAGACTATTTTTCCTTTACATTAGGTACTCAAAGTACTAAAGTAATTTATAGTTTCTGTTCCCTGTTCTTCAAAGACCAACAACTGTTCTCACAGCAAAATGCCCCCTCTGTTATGACAGCACGTTTGTGGGGCTTTGCAAATGGAGCTTTGGTGAAAAATTTAGCAAGGATTCAGTGTTTAATTGTATTTTAAGTGCATATGCAGCAAGCTTCAAAATTTCTTAGGTTTGAAATAAGCTTTAAATCACATTAAAAAAGTGCATTAAAAAAATACATTTTAAAAATGGACATTAATATAATTTAAGAACTTTTTGGTATCATATTTGTATAGTACAAGAATGATTATGACAACTGCACAAATGTTATGCTTATACTTCCACACAGAAAACCCATAGAATAAAAGAAGTTAATAACTTTAATTAGAATAATTGTTGAGAATTTCAAGTCTATATCATTAGTTAATTTACAAAACGGAGCACTACCTCTGTCGAACAATCTAATGTTACTGCAGTGTGATAGAGTGTGTGGCCAGGACTGGGACAAGCACAGTGTTGTATAAATATTACTTAGACCTTGGGTTGGTTTTTGATCTGAACTTTCTAATCCAACAAGACTTAGTGTAATTCTAGAGGTAGATCAATGCAAGCATCACTTTAAAAAGGCAACATTAGTGAAACTGCATGATGTTGGACTCTCCACCTTACAGAAACTTTAAAACTGTCTTCCAACACCATCGTACCAGTTGTGTTTTAAGATCTCATCCTCTGCCCAAATTAATTTGGCACATACCGGGAGACAAAGACATGACTTAAAGCTGCCATTCTTGAGGTTTTCACCTACATCATAGACACAAAATGAGTCCACCTGAATTGTTATGTAATAGGTATATTAGAGTCTGGAGGTCACAGTTAGAAATTTTCTGTACTACAAATGTAGCCAGCCTGCTTTAAAGTGGATACCAGGCGCTCTGTACCTTTTAGCATGAGGACTGGGGACCTTTTCTTGGGACAGAGTCATTTAGCAGTGTGGATTTAATCTTCATTATGCACTCTCCCATGAGAACAACTTCTATACCATTTCTTGACATAACAAAAACACTTGCATTTTAAGGATAGAGACTTTCTGTCACAGAAATGCTGAAAGCCACAATGAATTAGAAAGGATAACTGTTACGTGCAGCAAAATTGATTCACTTAAAATTATCAGAAGTACCGCCACATTATTCTGCAATTTCTTCTGACAGCAGAAATATCTAGCCATACTAGAAAAAAAAAAAAAATCCTTAAAAGTTTTCATTGGAACAGATACTTCTGTGTGTCATATGCATCATTATGCATGTGTAATGATGGTTTCCCTGTGGTAAACTAAGAAAAATTATATGAAAAGAAATGTCACTTAATTCTGAAATCTATCATTCATTACCTCACTTGTCTTTTTTTCCCCATTGATTATGAAAATTAAACATTAGTATAAGATTCTATTTCCTTTTCCAAGTTACACCTACATGAGCCCTCTTACTGACATTATTTGGTCTTAAACTTGAAACAATATGGAATATGAATGTATATGTCACCAAATCTTAAGGCTAGAATTCTCAATTTATTAGTTTACTTCTACACATTATTTCAATCTTAGTTTTCTGAGAAATAAAGAGATAGGAAATAATTTTGTTCATTTTCACATTCAGCAAAGCCATTTGTAATAAATATAGAGCGAAATTAAACTCGAGACTACATATGATGAGCACAGACATCTAAATGTGTCTACACAGGTGTCCTAGGTTATCAGCTTAATTCCACAAAAGTGTTCTAGTTGGGGAATGGTCTTTCATAAGTCCTTAGCCATAACTGTCAGCTCTGTTAGGATGCTGCAGATATCAAGAGGCAAATAGAGCATATAGTAAAGAAGTCATGACTCAGTTGCTGAAACATGAGAGTACTGAGAAACCTTAAAATATGCAATCCATGCTCCATGAGGCTGGAAGGTAAGGAACAGGACCTGTGGAAGACATTAACCTTTTCAAGAACCAGCTAGAGTTAGATGTATTTGTCTAATGCTTTTAAGATGACAGTCGGTTTCTAGGTTCAGGCAACTGAACAAGACTTTATGATGTTTCAAACCGTGCTAAAAAACTGTCTAATTGTGGGCAACTGAATCAAGCCTCAGAGAATTTGAAGACCTCCTCTGCTGGCTAAATGCAGGGACTTGATTCAGCTTCTTAACCTTAGACATAGTTAGTTAGACTGTTCCTCAGGTGCCACTCCAGGGAGACAGGGATTACCTACAGGTCTGACAGCCTTAAGCAGAAACTCTGATATCCTATGACATCCCAGGTGGCTTTTGTGTTTACATCACAAATCAAGTCCCTTTAGACTCTGTTGGTAGTAAGGACAGCTCAGATATCTAGCTATCATTCAGATCTGGCATCTGTACATTTAGATTTATGTAGACACATTGAAGAGTTGAATCCCACCCTTAGTGTTTTGCACACTGAAATCATATACTATTGAGGATACTGAATAAAACTTATTTTGGTAATAAGTAAGTTGCTGTGAGGTTTTTTTTTTAAATTGTGGTATAAGTTAACTTTCACTGTGAGCAACAGAAGCAGAATATGGTTAAGAATTTTTTTTAACAGTAATGTGTGGTTTTTTTCAAAACAGACTGTAAAAATAATTAAAATCCATTAGATATTCCTCATTTTTCCTTATAATAGTGTAGTGTATAGTGTTGGATTATATAAAGACTTTATACAACACATTAAAGAAAGCTGATATGGATGACAGTAAGTTTCAATATGCTAATTAGCAGTCATAGAACTTTTATTGTAAATTTAAAGCAAATTACACCACAATGTGCATGTATGTAAAGCCATGAACCTTTGATCACATGTCTACTGAGAACCCTGTACCCCATCTAGAAGTGATATGAAGATGCAAAAAAATAGGAGGCAGTATTCCTCAGGTCAGAATGGCACAGTATCACATGGTGTTTCTTTGCTGAATAGACTAGATTGGCTTCACATTCAGGTAGTGCGATTCTGATGAGACTTCTCATCTAAAGCCCCATGCGGTGGGGCAAGATCAACTGATCATCTTAATTTCATGGTTTTCAGATTGTTTTACAGACATTTTCTGTATACTAAAATGCATGGGCCATTTCTGTAGGCTTTCCTCTAAAAATCTCTCTATGTTTAGGTATTAACAATTCAATGAGAGCATGATTATGAGCTGCATAAAATTATTCACAGTATTCATTTTTGCTTCATCTTAAATAGCTGTTATTCAGAAAGAAATTATCTGAAATTCAGAAGGTCTGTCTTGAATTTAATCTTCCAGACTTACAAAGATGTGAAGTTTAAATATGATTATGAAAAAAATGAAACATGGGAGAGCATTAATTTAACATATATTCTATCACATTACAAAGTTGTTTCCATAAATCTCTTCTGCTTGAGCCAAAAAAAAAAGAATTTTATGATATATGTTACTATCATTTTAGTTATGTTAGTGTCAGCCTTCATATGATGAAATAAACACTGTATTTATATAGTACATTTATAGGAAGCTATTTATTCACTAAGTTTTAAGTATAAATCCAATGTAAAAAAAGGCTCTCTGTTGTGTAGTATGGATGATATGCAGGGTAACAGAGGAAAAGTACCAGTGGAAATTACTGCATGAATTTTACGTTTGTGTGCAATTACCTAATCATTTACACAGTAAATTTCCAAAAAGCTCCAGGCGGGCTCTAGCTAGACTTTAACTGATTGGTGTATCAGATTGATACACCGAAGGAAACCAGATCAAAAACATCCCAGACATTGTAAGGCATAGAAAGCTTTCTTTAGCCAGTTGGGCCCAGCTGTCCCAGCTGTGTCTCCTCCCAACTTCTTGCTCCCCCCTAGCCTACTTGCTGAGGGGGAAGAGTGGGATAAAGAGAAAATTGTCCAGCAACAGCCAAACAACTGGTGTATTATCAACACTGTTTTAGCCACAAATCCAAAACACAGCACCATATGTGTTGCTCTGAAGAAAGTTAAATCCATCCCAGCCAGATGCAGTCCATCCATGTTGAATTAAAATAAGAAGAAATAATAAGCATGAATCACAGAGGACAGACCTAAAGAGAGTTGGCTATGACAAGTGTGGAACTCATTTCATATAGTTTTAGTTGCATGTTTAGGCTAAGGTAGCTTTGTAGAGTCTCTTTTTAATCTAGAGAGGGGCAACACTAAGGGAAAAATTTTTATAGCCTACATATAACAAATGTTATGGCTTGTCCTCTGGTGTTGGGTATCTTCTTTCACTTCTTTTACAGGTAGTCTAATGGAAAATTCATTTCATCTAACAGTTACAACTAAGCTCCTTATGCTTTCTTTAAAGTCAGAGGAAATAAAAAAAAAATGCCAGAGTGAGAATCCTATTTGTCTTACATTTTAAGAAGACATGGATCACATCTCGGAAAAAATTATTTAACTGCTGTATAAGATTTGACTATGAGAATTTAGACTTACACGATTAATTTGTATATGTTTGGAATTAGAAGAAATTTTTCCCACTCTAGGTAATTACTATAGACTACATTTAGATTTCAGATAGTTGTCAAACTCCAGTATTCCTATTTGTTTAGAATAATAACTTGCTAACCTAGTCTAAATAACTGGTGAATTGATGGAAGAAAAATCCCAGTTCATTAGTATTATGTTTGAAATATAATTACTTGACTTTGCAGTAACTGAAGCCCCTGTTTAAGTGTGAGGGATCATCCATAAATTACTAAAATATATGCACGCATTTTTGCAAAATATTCCTGTCTTAGCAAACTTCCCCAGAGAAAATCAGTGTTGATTTCTATTGGAGATATTTTTCAACCTTTTTTAGTTTTTTATTCTTTCGTGTCTTTTTTAGGAACAGACATGCAGACAAAAACTTGACCATGTCAGATCAATGGGATTTTTGCCTCTGACATCTGAAAATCTACATAATTGCATAAAAATGAGAAAACGTCAGTCCAGAAGAGTTCTACTGGGGGTAGTCGTGGGGAAATCCTTATAAAGCATAAATCATATCTGATCATCCTGACTGTCTGTCCTGGTTTCAGCCAGGATAGAGTTAATTTTCTTCATAGAAGTTAGTGTGAGACTATGTTTTGGATCTGGGATGAGAAAATGTTGATAACGTGCTGATGTTTTGAGTTGTTGCTAAGCAGTCAAGGACAGTCCAGCTTCTTGTGCTGGGCTGCCAGCGAGAAGGCTGGGGGTGCATGGGAAGCTGCGAGGGCACACAGCCAGGACAGCTGACCCAGGCTGGCCAAATAAATAATCCCTACCTTTTAACGTCATGCCCAGTACCTAAACTGGAGTTAGCCAGGGGGTGGGAATCGCTGCTCAGGGACAGGCTATCAATCGCCGGGTGGTGAGCAATTGCTGTATTGGGCATCACTTGTTCTTGTACATTCCTTTGTTGATATTATTATTGTTATCATCATTGTTTCCTTCTCTCTTGTTGTCCTATTAAACTGTTTTATCTCAACCCATGAGTTTTTCCCGATTCTCTCACCCATCCTACTGGGGGAGGGGGAAGTGAGCGAGCGGCTGTGTGGTGCTTAATTGCTGGCTGGGGCTAAACCACAACACTGTCTTACGTGATTAAATTACCAAGTTCACAGGTAAGGGGACAGTAGGCAACGTCTTTTGCTTCAGTTTTAGCAAGGCTTTTGACACTGTCTCCCACAACATCCTTGTGTCAAAGTTAGTACATTATGGACTGGGTGGGTAAACAATCTGATAAACAATAAACTGGCTGGATGATCACGGACAGCAGGTTATGGTTAATGGATCTATTTCCATACCTGGAGTCAACCAGAGGAGTACTGGGTCTGCACACATGGGTCTGTACTGACAGGCTGGAGGAATGAGCTGATATTACACTAATGAAACTTGAGAAGGACAAATGCTTAGTCCTACCCCTGGGAAGGGAGACCCTGGCATTGTTACAGGCTGGAGGACTGAGGGATTGGGTTCTAGGTCTAAGGAAAACTGCTGGGGCCTAAGGTCAGTGATCTGAAAATGAGCAAGTAGTGCGTACTGTCAGCAGAAATGACCAACAGCATCTGGGACTGTGTTATCTGGATTATAGCCAGCAGATCAAGCAAAGTGATTATCATCCTCTACTCAGCACTCATTAGACCACATCTGTAATAAATCATAAAACTTCAGGACAGGTAAGTACAGAAAAGTCATAAATAAACTGGAACAAGTTCAGCACAGGGCTACCAGGATGGTCAGGGCTGGAGCAGTTGTGTCCAGAGGTTGACAGAAGGTGGCTCATTCAACCTGGAGAAGAAACAGCATCAAAGGGAGCTAAGAACAGCTCCCCAATAACTACAAGGGGATGACAGAGGAGACAGATCCAAGCTCTTCACAGCCATGCATGGTGGGAGGATTACAGAATCACAGAATCACAGAATCATTAAGGTTGGAAAAGACCATCAAGTCCACCTTGCAAAAGATCATCAAGTCCAATCATCAACCCAACACCACTATGCCCGCTAAACCGTGTCCTGAACTACCACGTCCGCACATCTTTTGAACACTTCCAGTGATGGTGACTCCATCACCTCCATGGGCAACCTGTTCCAATGCTTCCACTCTCTCCGTGAAGAAATTTTTCCTAATATCTAGCCTAGACTTCCCCTGGTGCAACTTGAGGCCGTTTCTTCTCGTCCTATCACTAGTTACTTGGGAGAAGAGACCAACACCCACCTCACCACAACCCCCTTTCAGGTAGTTGTAGAGAGCAATATGGTCTCCCCTCAACTTCCTCTTCCCCAGTCTGAACAATCCCAGTTTCCTCAGCCGCTCCTTGTAAGACTTGTGCTCCAGACCCCTCACCAGCTTTGTTGCCCTTCTCTGGACACGCTCGAGCACCTCAACATCCTTCTTGTAGTAAGGGGCTCAAAACTGAACACATGATTCAAGCTGCAGCCTCACCAGTGCCGAGTACAGGGGCACGATCACTTCCCTACTCCTACTGGCCACACTATTGCTGATACAGGTCAGGACGTTCTTGGCCTTCTTGGCCACCTGGGCACACTGCTGGCTCATGTTCAGCTGGCTGTCAAACAGCACCCCCAGGCCCTTTTCCACTGGGAAGCTCTCCAACCACTCCTCCCCAAGCCTGTAGCGTTGCATGGGGTTGTTGTGACCCAAGTGCAGGACCCTGCACTTGGCCTTGTTAAACTTCATACAATTGTCCTCCTCCCATCAATCCAGGCTGTCCAGATCCCTCTGCAGAGCCCTCCTACCCTCCAGCAGATCAACACTCCCACTCAACTTGGTGTCATCTGCACCCTTACTGAGAGAGCACTTGATCCCCTCATCCAGATCATTGATAAAGATATTGAACAAGACCGGCCCCAGAACCGAGCCCTGGGGAACACCACTGGTGACCAGCCACCAACTGGATTTAACACCATGCACCACGACTCTGAGCTCAACCATCCAGCCAGTTCTTTACCCAGCGAAGAGGACACCTGTCTAAGCCACAAGCCATCAGTTTCTGCAGGAGAATACTGTCAAAGGCTTTACTAAAGTCCAGGTAGACAACACCCACAGCTTTTCCCTCATCCATTAGGCAGGTCACTTGGTCATAGAAAGAGATCAGGTTGTTCAAGCAGGACCTGCCTTTCATGAACCCATGCTGGCTGGGCCTGATCCCTTTGTTGTCCTGTACATGCCCTGTGAGCACCCTGAAGATGAACCACTCCATAATCTTCCCCAGTACCGAGGTCAAGGTACAGAGAGGTATTAGATGCAACAGGCATAAACTGAAACACGAGACAGTTGGAATAGGTGTAAGAAGAAATGTTTTTCCTATGTGGACAATCAGACAGTGGATCACATAGCCCACAGCTACTGTGCAGTCTCCAACTTTGGAGTTTTTCTAGACCTGACTGGATAAAGCCCTGACTAAGTCAGTTTGACCTCAAAGATAAAGGTGTTTTGAGCAGGATGTTGGCCTAGATTTCTCCCAACCCATATTATGTTATTATCTTCTGAAATACTTTTATTTGATTCTTTAGGTTCAGACAGCAGTGTATAGAGTTTCTCTGGAGATTTTTAATATCATCCAGAGAAAATCCTTATATGTGTGTAATTACTGGTAGTTTCTACTTCTCCTTAGAGAAAAAGACTGTAAAATATTATTGAGAGACAGTAGTTGTTATATCTTTCTATTGAGTAGAAGTTATTACAATGAATATCATTATTCCTCTTCAACTATATAACTTGTTAAACAGGTTACCCTTGAGAATATCTGAGGATTTTTTTACAATATTTGATGAAGTGTTTGTACATTTTTACTTATAGTAGTCCAAAACCAAGCAAAACTAACAATGAAGTCATAACTTTCCCAGACTATGGTTTTACGCCATTACTTTTCTGTAAATTTCAGTGCTATGTTTTGAGTCATTGTAGAACAATTTTGTGGGCAATTGAAGTGAACTTGAGTATTCAGCCCTTTTCAATGAAAAGTAAATGACTACTTAGTACCTATGTTTGAGGTTTACTCACCTTAAAAATTACCAGCCTAGTATGGGTAATTGTAAGAGTAATCTAATGACAAGGATGTATATTGTAGATGCCTAAAATCAGCTGATATGATTACAATATGAATGCTCTTCTCTTCTTGAAATTGTAGTCACATTGGACTGTGCATAACTCAGTGGCAAAATTAGAAAAGATTTTCGGATGAATTTCAGAGAGTGTCTAGATCCGTTAAAAGGTGGCATATTTTAAATTATGATCTGATCTTGGGAAAGAAAAGGATTGAGTGGTTTGAATAAGATTACAACGTACAGTAGATAGAAACACTTGAAAGAGATAATCTAAAAGATAATCTTTACTCAAGAATCCCCTCTGTTACAAATTATCTTCTAATTTGACTCATATGAATTTGTTTGTGTGCCATTTGCAACATTCCTGAAATTAAAAATCAGTAAGGACAATCATTTCCAACAATGTGCAGTATCCAGTACAATGATGCTCTGATTCAGTTTGTACAGTTTGTGGCAAATGTAAAGGAATAACATATGTAGCTACTAATAATATTCAGAATAATCATTTATTGGTATACTGTCATAGATATTCTGCAAGCTGGTTTGTTGTTAATGTTGTTAAGATAGCTTTCAGAAGACTAGAAACTTACAAAGTTAGAATGTTTGAGGAAAATTTTAACATCTTTTACTAATACAAAACTGATATCTAATGAAAATTAAGAAACAGGAAATCAACAATAACACCAATTTACAAAGCCTATCCACTTTCTAATGAATACATGACTGCATCCTGCAGTCTTTCACACTCTAAATTTGGAACTTTTTTCCAAATTACATCTTGCAAACCATTAGTCTACTTAGTACAGATATATCAGATATATGTCAAATGAAAATTAAAAAGCTGAAAATATGTTTTGTTCCAGTTTCACTATTTATATCCACATTATAATAATTAAGGCATAAGACCCAGACTTAGATCTTATTGCTTTTGCTAGTATGTGTTAAAATTTTAAAGTGTGAGCACTATAGAAAAGTGTTTTTGCCAATCCTAATATGCAACCCACACCATAGCAATGTAATATCTATACTTCTTGAGCTTAACATCATTAATGAGAGTAATAAAAACATTTCATGCATATCTTTTGATTCTAATGACACAAACCCAACCGATCAGCATCGTGAAAACATCAGCATTAAATATCATGTAATTAGATAAACTATTTATCTTTCCTTACAGCGTTGAACTGCTATCAGGCATTTAAAATGGATTTGCATGTAAATTTACACAGCTTCAATAATTTTAGTATGTTAACTTGTTTAAGGCTTGTAAAAGAAAATAATGAAGACTGGGAAACAGGATATTGAGAAACCTGGCTGATTTATTTTTTTCAATAATATTAATGATTAAAAATAGCTTTGTGAGGAGCTGAGGTATGACAGCTTCCTGTTTGTTTATATCAGATCTCATGTAGCTATATTATATACTAACCTTAAGAAAAACTGAGTTAATTGCTAAGATATCCTAAACAAAGGATATATTACGTTTTTTCTCAAATATTTTACTGAATACACCCACTACTCCTTTTACATAAAACATTTGAAAATGACAAATAGGGTTCAGTTCTTTTAAAGTCAGTTATGGCTAAATGATGGTTCAACATTCTTATATGGATTCTATAGATTACCATTAGGTTTATTCTAATTCTGAGACTAATTTCCCGAAGACATGTAAAAATAATGAACTAAGGATTCTCATTTGTGCAACTGTCCAATATATTACTCTACTATTAAAAAGATAATTAATTTTTAAAATAAATCCATCATTGTACAAAAAAAAAAGATATTTGAAGGTGAAGTATCTGCCAAATGAATCCCACTAAAAATATTTAAGAAAGTTATTATGAAATCTCTTGAAATCACAGTTGACAGAATTGACAAGTATGGAAAGCTGGATAAGCTTAAACCTCATAAATCTGAGTAAGAAATAATGATAAGTGGTTCGTATAACATGGAATAAAAGGAATTTAATTGAAAATCTATTTAAATCTCACTTTGATTCCTTAATTCCCTAGTTGAATTTGGCCCTTAAATGCTGTGTCAATTTTCTTGTTTGTCATTCCACTATATAGGAAGAACTTTTAACATATTCATTCCTTCTGTGTGTCTAAAATGCTTGTCTGAGGATTTTTTCTTTTGCTAAGGTAAAAAGTCATTATTACGTGCATATAGTCATAGCTGTAACGAGCCATTATTGCTTCTAGTATAAGTATCAGACCTTTTACCCCTAGCTACAGACTGAAAATTTGAATACAAGGTTAGTGCATTTTGTGAAGGTAAAACAAGACAAACTTGCAACCAAGGACTGTCCTCTTATAAGTTGCGGATTTTTTCTTTTGCTAAGGTAAAAAGTCATTATTACGTGCATATAGTCATAGCTGTAACGAGCCATTATTGCTTCTAGTATAAGTATCAGACCTTTTACCCCTAGCTACAGACTGAAAATTTGAATACAAGGTTAGTGCATTTTGTGAAGGTAAAACAAGACAAACTTGCAACCAAGGACTGTCCTCTTATAAGAGTGTGTGTGGGGGGGTGTTGGCTAGATTTTTTTGTTTTGTTATTTATCTTATTCATACTCTTTTTTCTTATACTGTACCAGCCAGTCTAGTTAGCCTTTTGTACCTGTTAAGGAAATTAGCAAAAGTGAAGCTCGTGTTTTGAAAAAAAAAAAAAATTACTAAAGAAATAGGGAGGTTTTTGTTTGTTTTCTTTTTCAGTTTTTTTGTGGTGTGGTTTTTTGGTGTTGGGTTTTATTGGGTGTTCCCCCCTCCCCCCCCCCAAAATAATTGTCAGGTCAGACTCTTGAGACCTGCTTGCAACCACTACCATACCTTCATGTTAATGACTCGACCTAACACTTGTAACAATGTATACTACGAAGTACTCTTTTATTTGAGTCAGTGTTTGCAGTGAGTGTTGATAATTAACCGAACAAGTGATTCTTTTGCCCAGATGGTTATTTATATGCACAGTGTTCTCACTGAATAATTTATAACAGCTCATTTCATTAAAACAAAAATATTACTAATACTTTCATACATTGAAAAAGGCAAAAGTATTTAATAAATGATGGACTCTCGAATCATCTGCTCAGTCCCAATTACAGTTCTAAGGCTATATCTAATAGAGTGTAAAGGTCTCAAGAGAAGGACTAAAGCAAAGGTGAGGTGTCCAAAACTGTAGTTCAAAAATGTCCTATATGAAAAATATTTATAGAAGTTTTAGAGTGGGGCATGAATCTGTTGGGGCATAATTCACAAAATCTGCTTTAATGTCATAATTTGACAGATATAGAGAGTTCTAGCTATATCTAGATCTTCTAGAGGTCTTGCAAATCATTGCTCACTTTCTCCCAGGGCCCAGTAGGGCTGTAAGAGCTAAACAATTTTCTAACAAACACCCTTAGATGGAGTTATTGTTTTTTACTATTAGTTAATGATCTCTGTCAGTAAATCTCAGTTTGTGGTAGTTGCTGCTGTATGTATAACAACTTAAGGAGCTACAGAAGTGTCCAATAAGTGCAAAATCAAACTCTGGAGCTCTGCAGACTAAAGATTTTGCATATATGCCTCTACCCTACAACCTTCCTAATCACAAGAAAAACTTGAAAATTCCCAACTCTTCTTGAACACTGTATCATTAAAGATTCGCTGAACTACAGAAAAAAACCCAAAACATACTGATTACAGTCTTCAAGTAAAAAGAGAACATCCAATGTTCTGGTCTTTTGTTTCTCATGTTGTTGTTGCTATTTTCTTGCATGTAAGTCCTGTGTAATGTAAAATACATAAATAAGATTAGGAATAGGTAACAAAAAGCATGCCCGATGCTTTGCAGGTCAATGGTATAAACACAGTGGTACTCAGACTACAACTTTCTCTTTTTTTTTTTTTAATTAGAAAAAAGGAAATCTTGTGAATTGACAGGTCAAAGTTAAGAATAAAACTAAAAACAGAGTTCATGAAAGAATGATCAAATCAATAATAAAAAAGTAAAGAAACATATCAAATAAGTCCATCAAATGACATCACATAAGAAGTTAAATCGATGACAAACATGTAAAAGGGGTAATCGTGAATTAGAAGACTACAGCATATGAACACTCAGTGAATTCTGTGCTCTCACAGAATTCTGTGTTGACGATATTCTGACAGATTTTGGATCCCTTCCAGGAGACAGGCCAAAGGAACAAGAAAACTTAAATTATTAAAGAAAAAAAAAGAGAGAGAAAAAGGAAAACATAAAAAATGCAGGAAATATTAGACGAGAAAACTTAAATTATTAAAGAAAAAAAAGAGAGAGAAAAGGGAAAACATAAAAAATGCAGGAAATATTAGACTACTTTGAGAAGTCAAAAGTTAGTAAGTCATTGGGGCTGAACAGTATCCACCTAGGAACTCTGACAAACTTTGAACATGAAATTTAACTACAGATAATAGAATCGTGGAATCATAGATTAGTTTGGGTTGGAAGAGACCTTTAAAAGTCATCTAGTCCAACACCACTGCAGTGAACAGGGACATCTTCAACTAGATCAGCTTGCTCAGAACCCTGTCCAACTGACCTTAGATGTTTCCAGGGATGGGGCATCTATTACCTCTCTGGGCAACCTGTGCCAGTGTTTTACCACTCTCATTGGGAAAAATTTCTTCCTTCTATCTTTCTAGTCTGAATCTACCCTCCTGAACTTAAAATCACTACCCCTTGTCCTATTGCAACAGTCTGCCCTGAAAAAAGTCTGTCCCCATCTTTCTTATAGACCCCCTTCAAGTACTGTAAGGCTACAATAAGGTTTCCCCAGAGGCTTCTCTTCTCCAGGCTGAAAACCCCAACTCTCTCAGCCTGTCCTCAGAGGAGAGGTGCTCCATCCCTCTGATCATTTTTGTGGCCCTCCTCTGGACCCTCTCCAACAGGGCTTTCCTGTGCTGAGGACTCCAGAGCTCAGCACAGTACTCCAGGGGGTTTCTTACCAGAGTGAAGTAAAGGGACAGAATCACCTCCCTCAACCTGTGGGCCATGTTTCTTTGGATGCAGCCCAGGATATGGTTGGCCTTCTGAGCTTGCACATTGCCAGCTCATGTCCAGCTTTTCATCCACCAGTACCTGCAAGTCATTCTTGACAGAGCTGCTCTCAATACCTTCATCCCCCAACCTGTATTATACTGGGGTTTTCCCCAACCCAGGTGCAGGACCTTGCACTTGGACTTGTTGAACCTCATGATGTTCACATGGGCCCATTCCTTAAGCTTGTCCAGCACCCTCTGGTTGGCATCTCATCCTTCAGGCATGTCTGCTGCACCACTCAGCTTGGTGCACTTGATCCCACTGTGTCTTTGATAAAGAGTACTTGTCCCAGTACGAACCCCTGAGGGACACCACTCATCACTGATCTCCATCTATACATTGAACTGTTGATCACTACCCTCTGGATGTGACCATCCCACCAATTCCTCATCCACCCAACAGTCCACCTATCAAACCCATATCTCTCCAGTTTAGAGAGAAGGAGGTTGTAGTGGACCATGTAAAGGGCCTTACAGAAGTCCAGATAGATGACATCCATAGCTCTTCCCTTGTCCCCTAATGTGGTCACTCCATCATAGAAGACTACTAGGTTGGTCAGGCAAGTCTTGCCCTTGGTAAAGCCGTGTTGTCTGTCTCGAATCTACCACTACAAAAAGCTACAGTGCAATAAGCATGCAGTGTTTTGTATATTTACTGGATTTTTTTTTTCTGTCTTTCTTACATCATTTTTGTGTTCTGGTTGCATTTTTTTCCGTGATGTCTTAGGTGTAAATGTCTTAGGGTGCTTTAGCACAAAGACAGAATTCCTATTGTTCTCTATCAGCGGAATGTGATTAAATGTCTTAGGGTGCTTTAGCACAAGGACAGAATTCCTATTGTTCTCTATCAGCGGAATGTTGATGCCTAATTCTTCTCTCTCAGTTGCATTTCATGAACCAATAAAAGAAGGAACCATTTGAATTTATCTACCTAAACATATATGACACTCTTAAGTTAAGAAAGTTATTCACCTTCAGCTTTTCAGATAGCTAATACAGAAAAAGACACAGCCACCTACAATCTTAATAGCTTTCTGATATTCCCTTTATCCCCACATTGGATCCAAGCATGATGACTATGCTTCTGTTTTAATGATATGCCTCTATCTTGCTTATCCATTCTGGGGTTCTAATGTTACAGTGAATCCTGAGATTATTTGGAAGGGAAGGGAATTAACAAATTATATTTACTACACTTACAGGAATTTATGGAAGTTATTACATAATGTTACTTCAAGAAACAGTAATGGAATATGTTATACTCTTCAGAGTATGTGATTCTCAGTGTGAAACACATAATTTCATGGAGATCAGTGGAATTTTTAATCCTAAACTCAACAGTATTTACCCTACAGTATCCAGAAGAATATAAAAAGGAAAGAGAAAGTGGCACAAAGAGCAGGTAATAGTTTTTGTTTCAAAATCTGCATCCTTACAGTCTGACACAAACTCTTAGGCAAATGTTTGGGGACTGTATAATCTTTGGCCAAGCTGTGTCCCATCCCATACAACATGCTCCATGCTGGGAATAAATATTCAGTGGTATTAGATGTAGATTTGCCAGGCAGGCAAAGAGGAAGACAGCTCCCACTTAGCCTCAGCTAATGAAGTAAATGTCCGCTTACTTCATGTGATACAGTCCACCTTCATTGCCTTCACTCCTTCAACAGCTTGGGCCTGAATCTACCTGTACTATTGTATGTATGTTTGCCTTAACCATATCTACTAGTATAAGTCTGAATAAACTTGTATTACCATTAGCTTGAATATTCATTGAACACCAGAAGTGTTCTAATATAATCTAAGTCAAGTAGTGTATTTTAAGGAAAACTCCAGATTTTTTTTTTTTCTTTACCTTTGCATTACTTTGTTCAAATTTATCTTGGTACAGAGCTACATCTAAATTACAGCAAAGGTTGCTCACAGTGTCCACTAGTTGTGACATGCAGTGTGGCTCGCGAGTCTGAGGGGGTAACCAAACCAAGCACCCTCAACAAATCAACAGATAGAAACAATTCCTTTACCTGACAATATGACAAGAAAAACATTAATAGCAGAATGATGCAGGATATCAGATTGATCAATTATGCATAACAGTTCTGAAGAAAAAGCGAACTTTTAACACTTAGTGGTGTTTGCTTCAGTCTTGTAAAGCTGATCTAGGTAGGACTCAATTTATGCTATTATTTATAGGTAACTTTTATCATTCTCCACATAGTTTAAGGTTGTGATCTCTGTATAAAGTTAATTGGTTTTCCAATAAGAGGGTTCTCTTTTCTTTAATTTGATCCATCAAGGTATATTTTTTTTTAGATTATCTAGTCATCAGTGAACCACTAATCAGGGTTTATTTTTCTTTAGAAGCAGATTAACAGTTTTAGGATATGATTCTTTCTGAACGAAGAAGTATGATTCTCAACTTTTCCTTGTGACAGTCTTGACCATGAATACGTTCTTATTTCATTGTCCCCAATGAAATTCAAGTTAGATAACAAAATCAAAAGCACACGCTCACAGCCACATCCACACCCAGACATAGATACAGATATGTATTATTACCCTCCAACTTCTGGTTAATGACATCTTAACATATACCTAACTTTGACATAATCAATAACAACTACCAAATTTCTTTACTTAAATTTTTGTATAATCTGTACTTTTTCTTGTCCAATAATAATATATGATATTGAAAATGCAGGTGAATATTATCTCTGGAGCACCACAAGTGTGATATCTGTAAGTAACTCTGAGACAGGTGCAATGATCGTTGTGATTGTAAAAGTAAACGGATCTAACCTCATAAATGATTTCATGGAATTGATGACAGTGGTGACCACTGAATAGAAATCCTGCTCAACACAGCTATCGAATTTTAAAAGATTGAGCTTAGAATGCACAAACAGAAGTCACAGCATGTGACTGTTTCTTTACAAATGGTGAAACTCATCCAAGCAAGCTGCATTAGTTATGAAGAGTAGTTTTACAAATGACTATGCCATGTTATCGCAAATCTATTCCCTGGGGTGACAACCAACATGACTTGTAGTTTAAATAGACCCAAGTAAAGACTGAGGCTAAGTGACTCTGATTTAATCGTACTTATCTTTGAAAAATAATAAAATTGGATTAAATGTGCCCTTCTTTTCCGTTGTGTTTGTACATTGGTTCATCTGAATATTTCAGAATGGAAAGAAGTCATGCAAAGGACAGTACTACATCATTTTGGGCCCATGCTTCAAGGAATAAAAGAAATGAAAGGCTATCACTTGCCATCAAGACGTGTACTTTTTTCCATTTATGTTCCTTACCAAAGTCAAAGGCCAAGGAGTGAAAATACATTTTTAATTGAATTTTAAAACTACACAGCCTAATAAAGTCAGTGAAATGCATACAAATCATATTATCCAGTGCTTCTAGCATCTTTAACTCATTTTGCCTTACAGCTAAAGAAAAATGTGCGTTCATCATAGGAGTAATAAACATGGGTAATTATGCATAATTATAGAGATTACGTTCCAATTAAGGTTCAATTTCTGTAATAATCTTATCCAAAAGTCTTTTAAGGTTTTTGGTGGCACTAATGAAGACCAAGGTAATTCAAGGTAGTAAGGATTCTTATGATTATAGGCAAAAAATGATTGTAGGTCTGTGTGGCTTGGATGCATTGACATGCTTTCATAGCATTAAATTTTAAAGTGCATATTTCCTTTTGCTTCAGAACTTTTAATGTTTCCCTATAGCATCATCATAGATCAGAAGAATATTTTTTTATATCATACAGAAACACTCTGGTAACCATACTGAAAGAAGGTTTGTTTTATGTTTTGCATTTGATAGAAGAAAATTATGCATGTTTGCATCTCAGTCATTTGTACATTTGGCAGTTCTTCTATGCTAAAAACAAAATTCCAAATCTTGTTCCAACTAAATTCCTTTATGTTGTTGCATATTTATTACTTTAATGAGCTTGAAATATTTCATCTTATTTTATTAATAAAGAAAATAAGATTAAATTACAAAAATACACATTAATACAATTAACATTTCCATGTGATATTCTTCAGAAATAGTTCCATAGAAATAAGAATCTAAAGAAAATAGAAATAACACTCCACTTTTTGTTATATAATTTCAGATACATTCAACTTTTTCTATTTTTATTTGATAAACAAGAAGCATATTATAGCAATATGTGTAATGATTTAAATAAATAATCTTGTGCAAGAATAAGTAACTGTACAACTACAAATGAAATCTTATCCTACCTTTCAGAATTCCTGAAAACAGTATCTGAACTACAGAAAATTCAGGCTTCAAGGACAGCTTGGGAGGTAGGCAGGGACAGATTATGTGAGATGACTACAAATGACATGGGCAAATAAATGTGCATTCAGGGCAGCTGGAGGCAGTAGTTTTTGCAGTTTATCAAAAAAAAGAGCAGGAATTAAAATGCATTAACATAAAATATTTTTATATATTAAAATGAGGTAAGTTTAAAAATAACTGGAAAAAATTATACATTATGGCTTTTGATAGGAAGACGTTTTGTAAGTATGACTCACTTGGTAGACCGTGCTCCTTAAGTCTACATACCTATAAAACAAAAAGAAACCTGAAGCCCCACTAAAGGAGAATTCATGCATCAACAACAACAACAAAGTAGGGAACCCAGTACTCACTAAGATCAAATAGTTACTTGCTAATCTCTTCAGAACTGTATTGCACAGCTACAGATTTAGAAACCAAATGGCTTGATTCATCTACATCTTTAATAAAACAGCTTCAAAGGACAGTTCATAAGTAGTTTTGATACTATACTTGAGTGAAAGTTTAAGCTTTTGCAATCACAAGGTCTTACAACTTTTTCAGTAAAGGGAAGACTATTCTCTTGCTGTTACAACTACAGAAGCTATAGCTTGTATACTAGACATGAGCCTGTTCTTCCCATTCCTACCATTCCTAAGTCAAACGCTGGATATCTCAAAATGGATTTAGGGAAATTTGCGTTGTTATCTAGCTGATTGGGAACTTAAAGTGTTGGTATTTATCAGATATTAAGGAAAAAAGAAGATGAAAAAAGGGTTGTATCAATGTTTTCAATTACCTATATGCATAATTATTTCCATTTTGAGTTAAAATATAATACGAATTTTCATATAAAGTGGAAATTTCAAAAAGATTGTTTGGCATAAATCAAAATATGGTGAAGCTTAGATGATTTAATGTATTTAGTTTTATACCTATGTATAAATAAGTATATATGTAAAACTTTCTATTTGTGTGTATATGTATATATGCATATATGTAATTTGATTCATATCTTGTAAGTATCTTATACATAATTATCATATAATTATGTATCAGGGGTCTTTGTTTAATTAGAACAGTTTTTAATAACATAAAACCTGATATTTTCTTGTGGAGTATTTAGATTGGACCATGATATAAAAAGTGATTGTAAAGTTCTTATTTAGCTGTATTTTCTGTATTAAATTTGTCTAGAAGTGTCAGTAGATTTTCTTATAGTTACATGACACAGATACAGTCAATATCATACAGGGTCATATAATGCAGATGAGATTAAAATGTTTTACACATACAGCTATAGCTATAGCTGTAGGAAGGCATTCTGCTTTGGCATCTCTGGGTATTACTTACATCACTGAATCACAGAATCATTAGGGTTGGAAAAGACCTTTAAGATCATCAAGTCCAACCGTCAACCCAACACCATCATGCCCACTACACCATGTCCTGAAGTGCCACATCCACATGTTTTTTGAAAATTCCAGTGCTGGTGACTCCACCAACACCCTGAGCAGCCTGTTCCAATGTTTGACCACTCTCTCAGTAAATAATTTTTTCCTAATATCCAGTCTAAACCTTCCCTGGTGCAACTTGAGGTCGACTTGAGGCTATATTTAGCAGTAAGACATGACATTGTGCAGCTATGTTTGAAAATGTACCCAAAGGGAACTCTACAGAATACCAGGGCCATAATAGGTATGATAATGTAAATAAAGCCATTATTGATACCAATATTCACAATGGGACATAGTTAACAAGATGTATAGAATCAATGTATTCACATCTGAATTTATTTAGTCTAGGTCACTAATGATCTGAACTGCAAAACTTTGAGAGGGAGTGATTTTTTTTGTACAAGTAAGTATGCATATTTTATCTTTTACTAATATGATCACTAATATAATTAAGAGTTTTAAAAAAAAGCATATTGGGTGCTTATTGCCTGCTTATTTACCAGTAATGTTCAGACTGAGAGAGAAATTCTTTTGTTGTTGTTTTCCGCTCTCATTCTCTTACTGATTTCTTTTGATGTCACATCTGTTTTAAAAAAGATCATCGCCAGGAGATTACAGCTTCTCCCTGATCACTGAAAACAAATAATTCAAAAAGGATCCCTGGTGGGATGCTGGTGCTTATCCTGAGTACTACTCAGCCATTGTATGTTTCAGCAGATGGTTATGTCATTGTGCAGTGAATCATGAAATTTCCACTGTGGGTTTTTTTGCTCTTCCCTCTCCAGAAACAGGTCAAATTGTATCAGATACAGCAGTCAACCATTCTAGTTTCTTAAAATAAGAAGGATAATGGCTATGACTGCTTGAAAAAAAAATCTTTTAATTCAAAGCAGTTACTCTTTCACCTTGTCCTTCAGGAATTATTTTTCTATCCATTGTCATAACTGTGTTAATATTTTCAGGTGTTTACATGTAAACGTGTAATGTATAACATCTTGAAAGTTATTATAAAGTAACAGAAATTTACCTAAGAATATTGTGAATGTTAGCCAGGTGTAATTACCATTAGATGCACCATTTTTTCATTTCAGAAGTACCTATGAAAATTACATAAGGAATAGTCATAAAGATAAGATGAATATTAGGTAAACATTGCTTTGCACTAGCAATAAAAAATAATGGCACGGTTTGAGGTTTTTAGTTTTGCCAAGTTGTGGTTAGAACCAGTGTTTTTATACCGTGTGAAAATGAGTCTGTGTACTTACCCTCCCTTTTCTTGCTTAATTCAAAGATAATTGGAATTCTTACTACTTTGACTTTTTCCAGTTTTAATAATGTCATTGTTTAAAATTATGGTACAAATTTAAGGGTGAGAAAAAACTTCTGCCACATCACAATTGGAAAAATTAAACTAAAAACCCCACACCATCAACTGAACATCAAATATGTCTTGAAAGAGTGAAACCTGTAGAAGGCATTTATCAGACACATGCAAAGCAAATGGAACAAAAACTCACTGTTAATCTTGAGGTATGAAATTGAATTTGTATATTTCCTTTAGCCACTAATTCATAGTGCACTGGCACAAAGAAAAAAGAAATTAACTGATGAGAAAGACCACAAATGGAAGAAAGTAGGAAACGAGATTACATTAATTTATTCATACTCAGTGTTATGCATTGGATAAATCTACTAGGATCCAATGTCTTATTCGGTGAAAACTTTGTTTCCTTCATTATAGAAGTAGTAGACATTTTTTATACATATGACAGAAATTTTTATCGCTATTATGAGCCCCTCATGACAGGAAATTATTGTGCCACGGTGATAATCAGTGATGAAGCAAAGAAAGAGGGAAAGAGTAAAAAGGACAGTAAAAGTCTGAGTGCATTCAGCAATTTTTTATGAAACATTATGTAGTCCTACACAGGCAATAACCTGGTCTGGTGCTACTGTTGTTGCTGTATCATCTTGCACATTTTTCAATAAAAGCCGAGGAGAATTCTGTTTCTGCTCCCAGGGTCCTAGGACATTTTATATCACCTTGCCTTTTCTGTCTTTGCACCTTGACTTTTTATCACCATTCTATTGCTGCCTGTTTGCAGCTAAGAGCTCAAAGGAGTTGGTTGATAAATTATACTCAATCATGCACGCCCTTAGGGTGCCCTGGAAGCACTTTAAGTCATCACGGCTCTTTATACACTCTAGTTAAAAAGTACGGGACTTGTTTTTAAAGAATGTGCTTCTTCATGTAACCAAACCATCATTCTATTAGTCACAATGATAGCAAGTGTTTGAGGGATGATGAGTATAAAAAAGCTTTCACTGTGCACTAACATACAACAATCCAGATATTTTAGAGAAGTAATAGATTCATGATCGCAAGCTAGAGTTCTGTGTGGGATTCCATGGCCTACTGATAGTTGGCTGTTACAGATAGTGATGTACAATTTAGAACACACTGTGATAGTGCTAAAAAGGAACTAAAAAACATAGTGACGATGTAGGAAAGTTCTACCTCTTCAGCATGTGATACAGAAGACTCCAGGTAAAAATAACCTGTAAAGCAGTAAAAGTGAGATTGTAATGACTACAGAAATGTTTTTAGAATTTGTTGATCTTTTCCTGATAAAGGTATTCTGCCTTAGTTCACTCAGTCACAGAATCACAGAATCACAGAATCATTAGGGTTGGAAAAGACCTTTAAGATCATCAAGTCCAATTGTCAACCCAACACCACCACACTCACTAAACCATGTTGCGAAGTGTCACGTCCACATGTTTTTTGAACACTTCCAGTGATGGTGACTCCACTAACACCCTGGGCAGCCTGTTCCAATCTTTGACCACTCACTAAAGAAATTTTTCCTAATATCCAGCCTAAACCTTCCCTGGCGCAACTTGAGGCTATTTCCTCTCGTTCTATTGCTAGATACTTGGGATAAGAAACTGACAGCCACCTCACCACAACCCCCTTTCAGGTAGTTGTAGAGTGATAAGGTCTCTCCTTAGCATCCTCTTCTCCAGGCTAAACAACCCCAGTTCCCTCAGCTGCTCCAGATGCCTCACTAGCTTCATTGTCCTTCTTTGGACAAGCTCAGGCAACTCAATGTCGTCCTTGTAGTGAGGGGCCCAAAACTGAACACAGAATTTGAGGTGCAGCCTCACCAGTAAAACTAGAGGGGCACAATCACTTCCTTACACCTGCTGG
>NW_010548325.1:0-40297 GCF_000687285.1 Phaethon lepturus
CCCTGGGCTGGGTTGCCGCCGGCCTGCCCTGCTCCCTGGCTGGGGCAGTGGGACAGGCCGGATGGCCGCCCTGCCCTGCTGCCCCGGGGGAGCCCCCACAGCCCCGTGCTGCCTTGATGCTCCCCCCCTCAGAGCAGCATGCCATTCAGCTAAAAGCTGCGCGCCTCCTCATAAGATGGACAAACTACACCTTTCACAGTACATCTTCAGACCAGTGGGATTTTGGGTCAGATGCATTTCAGTAGGGACAGGCTAAAGATTTAGGTCTGGTATATTCATGTTTTCTTCCAACAAGGGAAAGCCACTCAGCTCACGTAGCCCTGGTTGGCTACCTGAGTGTTAACATGGATTCATAAAAACACCTTTATAAATTAATGTTAGCATTCCCTGATTCTGTCATAAACATCACTTGATCACTTACAGAATACGTGTGCACTGCTTGTTACCTGTCCTTGCTGTAGAACAGGGTGTAATTGGTAGGAAGTCCTCCATCTGAGCCAGGCTTCCACCAACAAGAAAACGTTTCCTTTTCTAGAGAACGACATCTTATTATCTTAGGTTTTCCAGGGTATGACTGACCTAGGGAAGTGCAGAAATCCAGCTAGTTATATTAGACTTGGACAATGTTTTTTGTTGTTATTGTTGAATGATAAATTCAGCAAGGAATGCTTTTCTGAGGACAACAAAATTATTTGAAAATACCGACTGAATTTGGCAAATAAATCTGCCTGGAAAAAGAGTCAGAAGTTTCAGAAAAGTAAATATACTTTACCTCAAACTTCTAAATTAGCTAGTAAAATTATTTCACTTCTCTTCTTCAAATGAAAATTTCATTTTTATGTAAATTTAAATGCATATTTTAAATTAAATTTAAAAGCTTGGAAGTGAATGTATGACCTTTTGTTTTTTCCTAAAACATCCAAAATCTTTATCTTCAGGTCATCTTAAATTTAAATTTCACCTTCACATTTGCAACAGAACCAAAATTCCACTATTAGCATGTAATTGGGGTAAATGATAGGTAAGACAAGTAATAAAAAGAAGGAATCAATGGGCTGGATGGAGTGTTTTGTGTATTGGCAACCTGAATGTCTTCACTAATTATTTGAATATTCCATAATAATCCCAATATATTTAAGAGTATTTCCTATTAAGAATACTTCCCCAACATTGGAAACTTTTAAGATTCAGCTGGACAGAGTGCTGGGCCATCTTGTCTAGACCGTGCTTTTGCCAAGAAAGTTTGGACCAGAGGATCCTTGAGGTCTCTTCCAACCTGGTATTCTATGATTCTATGATACTTGTCATTAACTTCTACCTAGAACATAGACCATAAATTTACATATATTTTGACATGAAAAGCATGTGGCTTTTCACCCTAAACTTAGTTTTATTTCATTAAAGTCGCGTACTATTATCTCTAATAGTGTTACTATTCATATGATGCAAATTCCCAAGAAAGTGACAAGTACGGAGTGAGTGCCTTTCATCATCACCACCACATAATCATTAAATTAATACTATAAAAAGAAAAGAGGACTCAAGCCATTTTCAAAATCTCCATACAAAACTTTAGAAGAAAGTAATTTAAACATGTACAGGCTCCAGCGGTGGTCAGGATAGCTTGGGTAAAGCCTCAGACTTCTCTAAATAAAGTGTTTTAAGGAAAAACAAGTATTTCAGGAAGTGATGTACTTACCAGTCAGACCCACTGCAGTCAGAGCAAGCAGCAAAATAATTCGAACTGATGATGTCAATTTCTGCTTCATGATGTCTGCTTCTCCTCAGGAGGAACTATCAGATCAAGGGCTCACTGAAAAATAGGCCATCATGCAATAGTCAATAACCATGCTTAACATGTAATACGTATCGCTTGACTTGATCAAAGTCCTTTTTGAATTGCAGCTAATTGATTCTTGTTATTTCTCAAAAAGGTGTGGCAGCACCTACAGTTCCACTTCAGAAGCAGAAAACCTGAATCACAGAGTAGTAAGCCCATCTTCCTGAAGGTCTTTCAACGGTTAGCAGTGCTAGGATTACAATTCCATAGCATTAACAAATCTTGCTTATTTATTTGGCATCTTGGGATACTGGATGCTTTTCCTAAAGCTCTAACTTTTAGACTCATTAATTTAGTTGAGAAATCAGCCTTTTAGTAACAAAAAATACACTTTTATCCCTGTTGCTACAAAGATGATCTCAACATATTTTAACTCTGAATCCAGAAAACAGATGGCAAATAGAAAATATAAAAAATTTATTTAGAGGTTTATGATTTTTGAGCCAATCACATGACTTCTGAATATTTAGGACTGGCAATGTTGAATTCAGGATCATCTGAGCTGAAGAATGCTACTGTCTCTGTGCTGGACTGGCAAGGACTGGCAATTGTTTTTGCTGCATTTGATTTTGCAGCAAAGTGGAAATGCCAAGATCAGAGAAAAGAAACCAAGGAAAATGTAGTGTAACTTCACAGTTAATTTATCAGGTGAAAATGCAAGATGGGATGCAATTAACCCTCTTTCTTCAACCTGTAAAGGCCAGAGGCAGTGTTGCAGAACTTGTCTTGAAATACAAAGGTGCAAGTGGGAAGACACCAGCTGTCAAGACTCAGTCCCTGCCGTGGGTTGACACCACTAGATGTCCTCAGAATTCAGATTACAGCTCAGGGTGATTAGCAGACCCTGTTGCTGCTAAATCTGTTTGCTTAGCCTGAAGACAAGAGAGGAACTTAAAGGAAACCTCTTGCTTCTCCCGCCAATATGCTTCCAGCTTGGAAGTGGTGACTGGAGTTGGCTGTTAGATTCTCGGTAGCCAACCTCAACCTTTGAAGCTAAAGGACAATTTACTATCTTAATAGGAAACTCCTTACCTCAGCTTTCTAATCCTACCAAGCACATCTGACAGGTATCTGTATACTTGAAAACCCTTCAGTGTAGCACAGCATGGAAATGAGCTCTCTCTTTGCTGAGGAAAAATTCTTTGTGTTTACCAGATGACTCAATTTTCATTATGCAATTCATTTTCTGTATCAAGAAACTATAATCCATCAGCATATAAATGTTTTTCAAGTGCAAAGGCAAATGAAGTATCCATTAATTTAACTGAGTCTAAAACATGTTTACTGTGGACAATGTGGAGAAAAATAAGAGTTGGCTACATTTCCATATACCGTTTCCAAATACCCAGGCATGTTTCACATGTGTAACTGAGCTACAGGCCGCCAAATCACATCTGGGTTAGTTTTAAATTCACACCAATCTGTGCATATACAGTCAGTGGAGAGCAAACCATTTAAATGTAAATTCCAGTTTTGTGTAAGCACATGCAAATTTTATGACTGTAAACAAATGGCAGGCACAAACATTAGTGTTTAACTTCAGAAATGAGCCAAAAGCTTGGTGTTACATAATATGAAACAGAGACCATTGAGCTCATGGAAGAACAAGGCACATTCTTCTCAAATGAAGGTAAATTAAGGAACTATAAACTGTGACTACTTCATGTACATATGATACCACTTACAACATTTTATTATTCCTAAAAATAGTTGGAACATTTGGAAAATACAGCACTTTCACAACAAGACTCATACAATGCTTCCCTATGGGGAACTGGTACCATGATATTTTTTTTTTTTTACTTTTACAAACATATCTTTTCTGTGTGGAGAATTGACAGGTAAGAGAAATTGATTACAGTGAGTAAAAGAATAAAATTTGTCAATATAACAGAAGAGAGAGGCATCATCAAGAAAGAGCTGTATTACAGCACTCTGCAAGAGAAGCTGGAGAATTTTGGAAACTTAAGACCTAAAGAACCAAATCAATAGGAACATGATTAAATCAATGCATTTAAAACCAAGTATTTTTCCTTGGGAGCATTTGTTTTTTAAAAATGAGATGATCATGAGCCACTTCTGTAATGTGGCTGTGAAAAAGGAGAGATACAGGAGAGGAATATGGACCTATTAGAGCCACAGACCAAACTCCATGCATAGTTCCGGTCACCTATACCTGGGAAAAAAAATAGATTAACCTATTTAGAACAGATTTAGAACACAGCTACAAAGATGAGCAGGGGAAACAGAAGCTCAGAAGCTGTCTCATGATTTAAAGAACTGGCTTTTTACTCCATGCAAGGATGATTGTCTTCTATAAACAAAGCAGGAGATTAGCATCCAAAGAGAGAAAATAAGAATGTGAAAACTCCAGCAAATGTTGGAACAAGACTAGATGGCCACAATTAGCTCCAAAAATTAGAGAAAAATGTTACCATCACAGCAGTGAGTTTCTGGAATAGTATTCCAAACACAAAGATCCCATTTATTTTTCCCAGGTAGTTTGATCTATTATGAAGTATGTATGACATGATTGGTTGTCATAGCTGAGGACTGGACTTTGTGGTGCTTTCCAGGCCAGTGTTTCAATTCAAGTTAAATACCTTGAATTATTAACAGTTAGAAAAGTGTGCCGAAGTATGAGATGGCTGGATGTCCTATTTTACACTCAGGATTTAATGCTTTCAAAATATTTTCAATTAAAGAATTATCAGAACCTCTGTTTATTTGAAGATCATGCTTAAAAGCATCTTAGAAGAACTTCACTGATATTTATACTGCTTTCCGAAGGAATGCAAGCAGCAGCAAAGCAGTGGCCAGGAGGCTCCAGGCATATTAGCCATACTCCATTTGTTCCAGTGCCTGTGTTTCTATGGTTGCCTGGTATTTGGTATTTGTGGTTCAAGTATCATTTATAAGGCTTCTGGAGAGATGTCTTGTTTTTTAAAAATAATTGCTTTAATAGAAAAAATAATGCCCACTTTGTCATAAGTATATCAAAAGTGCATCTCCCCATCATAGTGCATCTATGACCTGAAAATATTTTTATAAAAGTTTAACTAGCATATTGAAGATGCTGTGAGGGAATGCCTCATTCATTTTTAGGAGTGAATGCAATCTTTTGTAAGGTACACAGTGGACACTGATTTGCCAGAATGCTATGTAAAACCAAGGGTTGAGTAACTGATAATTAAAAGCTCATATGCCTCCTTTTTGAAGGTTTTGATTTAATTCCAACAAAGTTATTACATTCTGACATTACAGTTTAATTTCTCCCTTTTAACACAGTTGTTACATAGTATTCAACAGCTGCACATCACACCTCAGAAAACAGTGTGCCTTGATGGAAATGGAAATGATTACTGGGGTTTTAGAATGCACAGAAGTGCTAGATATTCCTTTAAAATAACCCTACTCTGCAATTAATAATATAATGGAATTGTAGGTTTGAAAACTGTGCTTACAATGCGCCTAGATGAACATGAAAGTTAAAAACCAATAGTAAAATCAGGTGCTGTGGAGCAGGGTCGGCGGAAAAATGTCCTTGTCCCAGCTGAGTTCTAGTTCTTACATTCTTTTCTCTCTCTTGGTTATTCTGGTAGATAAATCTCTTGAGATTGACAGAGAAGTCTTTACTCAGTTATGCACAGATGGAAAAATTTTCTATCTGCAATGTTTTCAGGCTTGCAAGAAGAGGAATAACTGTATAGCACCCACTGGCAATGGCTTTATGTCCATCACAAGCTTTGCTTGTGCTGCTGAGGAAATCTAATGCTGAAAGAACTTTACCAATCTGTACTGAACAAGATTCACGTTCCCACTAGTTATGATGATAAACAATGTTTGTCTTTCAGGCCTGGGGGAAGGCAGTTTAAGGACTCTAAAAACACCATAGTTCATTACCATTTGAAAAGCTGAACTACAGCTGTATGAAACCAACAACAAATGAAGAAGAGGACAAAGCATAAATGAGACAGTCTGTTAGACCACCCAGGATCCTACTGGCCAGCCATACATTCAGTTATACTGTGGACACAGAATGAGTCTGCCTTCCCACACTGAGTTCTCAAATGCCAACACTGACATATGTCCCTAGCTAAAACTTGGGCATCGCTAACACTAGATGTGTTTCTGAATGACAGTGACGGTTGGGATTATACTGCAAATTAAAAGCTGTGGATGTTCAGTGTGTCCAGAGCTCTGCTCTCCCTCTCTGAACGAGCCCTAATTGGAAGTCCTCAAATTCTGAATCCCTCAGGCACCCAGTACAGCCCTCATGGAGATGTATAGGCTCCAGAGAAGATAAGGATTTCAGACATGTCTCTGATCTTAATTTCTTGTGACTGATTCCAGGTGGCTACTTTTAGCAAGTAGGTTTTGTGGAGTGCTTTGTAAGGTTCCTGCTGTTAGCTATGTAAGGCAACATAGACATCCAGTTAATTTCTTGGCACCACTTCATATTTCTGTATTGCATAAACTGGAAGCACCTACAAGTTCTTTTTGATTTCACCTGAAAAGTCTATATAAGGGTTTCTAATAGATTTTCCCTTAATTTCTCTCTTAAACAAACCTTCTCCTAATGAACTTTTGTAGTCCTTCCTTTGATCAGCAGTCAACATGTGATGATGAATGGAACAACTTCTCTCACCCATGGAGATGTGCTCCTCAGTCTGAAAGAATGAAGTAATTTTTGAAAAAGCAAAATCATGAAACCCCAGACTCTTGAAAATAGTGTAGACACTTGCTTCTCCATCAAAGTATTTATGCATTTAACTCCTATTGATTTTACACAACTGAGCCTGAAACTCTTCTTAAAATTCTCAACATCTAAACTGACAAGAAAAGCCAAGACAACAAGAAGAAAGCACCATTATCCTGACTTTACAGATGGCAAACCAAGACAAAGAATGATAAAGTACTTTGCTCAAACTCATACTAGAAATGCAACAAAAGCTAAAAACTGATCGTTTCCTGCTAGTTTTGTTAGGGTTTTTTTTCTGAATACCACCTCTACTGGCTTTGTTTTCCCCATAAAACATGATTTATTGCAGTTAATATCAATCTTCCTCTACCAGTCTCACTGCTCCTGAATATTCTATTTTCTTCCCTGCTGGTTTGTACCTTTAGCCATATTTTCTTTTACAGACAAGAAAAGCATAAGCTGTAAAAAGCAAAATTTGAGAGTCTGAAAGTTAGAATTTACATTAGAACTTGAAAATTGCCCTTGGAATATGATGGAAGTTCATCT
Source organism: Phaethon lepturus (assembly GCF_000687285.1). Taxonomy (NCBI): domain Eukaryota; kingdom Metazoa; phylum Chordata; class Aves; order Phaethontiformes; family Phaethontidae; genus Phaethon; species Phaethon lepturus. The sequence goes on from NW_010548325.1 coordinate 7,089, forward strand.
TTACCAACTACCAAGCCCAAGTCTGCAGTCATTATCTTGCTATAGTAATTTAAAATATTATTTATATATAGCATTGTCATGAAATATAAAGTCCAGTTTCCTACCTAAAGGATTCATGAGTGTGAGGAAGGTTTTTGTTCCTCTCTTTCATGAATGTCAGATCACTTGATAATCTGCAAGAGAAAAAAATTCCAAAATTAGTATATTTCTGTAAGTATCACTACTTCATTCCTAAAACATAAATAGCAAAAAAACCCCTTTCTTTGTATTAGCCAATTCAGATACTGACACTCTAAAAATAAAACTAAAAGCACAAAATTTTGTAGCAACTTAGGATGCAGTTTAGACTTACCAGCGGACTGTGCTAGGCTATGCGATTAAAGGCTAATTACCATCTACACAAAAGCTGGGAGTGGATCAGATAAAAATTGTCAGGGTCAGAGGAGGAACCCCAGCAGCCTTATCAGTGAAAATGGGGCGCAGGGAATTGTCTATGCCTAAGTCTACCACAGCACAGTCAGACCATTGTCCCTTCTGTGGAACCCACCAGCAGGAGAAAACCAAACAAATCCCCTTCCCTGTATGCCTCACAGACTGTAGGTATAGCACGTGTTGAGGGATGCAGCGGTGGAAGAATGTGGGGAGGAAAGGAAGGGATCAAAGCGGACTGGGGAGAAACAAGCATGGGAAAATAGGTGAAAAGGTGAATAAAGAAGTCTGTCAAGGGTAAACTGGTGGCTAGTCTGACTGAGATGTGTGCATGATCACCGTAGTCTAGCCTATATTCTCATTAAGTCCTATTCCTAACTATCTTCTCTCTGGGTGTGCTTTGTTCTGAGTGGGTACATTTGGATGTTAGCAAACTTTCAGCAGGATTAGCCAGTGAGGACTGGGACTGCAAACCTCCGGCTCATATGCAACTCCCCCACAACTCATGAGACCGGAAGACCTGGGGCCAGCTACTGGGTTGACTAAGCATCTGAGACCAGCTACTATAATAATCAATTTTTTTGGTGCAAATATATATACATTTACACATACACAGTAAATGTGTATGTTATGCCTTTGTTGACACGTGTGTCCTCTGTGTGTTTATTGTGTCCGTGTGCCCACCCACCGGGAGCAGCTGCTCAGCTTCGCTACTGGAAGAAACTGAGGATATGCACCTACAGCAGGCTCAAATCTATGGGGCTACCTGCTTCAGTTGCCTCTCACAGACTGGAATTAAATGTCTTACCAAAAATAGCCACTATGTTTAACTAGCTATTCTTTGTCATCCCATACGAATACACTATGCTATGAAAAAATAATTTAGATGAGCTTCAATGGGCACCTTATCTGCCACAGCAAGTAAAACTATTTACATTATTACATTACTAACTTTGAAATTACTAACTTCATCATACTATTTCTTAAAAAATCTTCTCTCTTTAAACAATCTGAAACAAATTAGAGTATTTTTACAACTAACATTAAGAATGGTCTGTAGTGCCTGGAGACCAGGTGGTCTTAGTTACTCAGTTACCAGGGTATTCTTTTGTTTGGCTCTATTTCAGTAAAGCTAATGAGAAAATAAAAATACCATTAAATTATCTGGCAGTTAGACATTATGCTGTTACAGAGGATCAGGTTTAATTGAGGGCAATAAATGGTTTCTTTTTTATGTGCATTTATAAAATGGCATAGATAACATACAACCGAGTACGGCAGAAATAATGTTTGCAGTGAAGTTACTCAACCGGCTCAACTCGTAAGGTGAAATGTAGTTTAAATACAGGGCTCAATAAGTGCTCCTTGTTTCAGATAAGACAGAAATCTCTTCGTCAGTGTGCACGCTCGGAACACAGTTTGACTCAAGATCAGCTAAACAGAAGAACTGTCCCAAAATACAAGCTGCCTTGTAGATCTGTATCAGATCTGTATCAGCAACAGTGCGGCCAACAGGAGTAGGGAAGTGATTGTGCCCCTGTACTCGGCACTGGTGAGGCCGCACCTTGAATCCTGTGTTCAGTTTTGGGCCCGTCACTGCAAGAAGGACATTGAGGTGCTGGAGTGTGTCCAGAGAAGGGCAACGAAGCTGGTGAGGGGTCTGGAGCACAAGTCTTATGAGGAGCGGCTGAGGGAACTGGGGTTGTTCAGTCTGGAGAAGAGGAGGCTGAGGGGAGACCTTATTGCTCTCTACAGCTACCTGAAAGGGGGTTGTGGTGAGGTGGGTGTTGGTCTCTTCTCCCAAGTAACCAGCGATAGGACGAGAGGAAATGGCCTCAAGTTGCACCAGGGGAGGTTTAGATTGGATATCAGGAACAATTTCTTCACTGAGGGGGTGGTCAGGCATTGGAACAGGCTGCCCAGGGAGGTGGTGGAGTCACCATCTCTGGAAGTGTTCAAAAAACGTGTTGACGTGGCACTTGGGGACATGGTTTAGTTGGCATGGTGGTGTTGGGTTGATGGTTGGACTTGATGATCTTAGAGATCTTTTCCAACCTTAATGATTCTGTGATTCTGCGATTCTGTGATCTAGATCACTTCACAGAGACATTTTAAACACTATGCAATTTAAAAACAAACCTAGTTCTAAGAGAAAATGTATGGTTATGATCACTAAATACAAATAAATTTTCCTTAGTTTTTCTGACTTCGACTACTTTGTACTACATCAAAATACAAAGTTCTGTCCTACCAGAAAATTTTATTCTGCTTTCATGACTGCTTTCGTCAAGAACTGACGTCATGAACTGGTGACGCATCCCTACATAATATGATTGACTTTACCAAAGCTACAAAAGTGCCCACTGGCTTGTTCATATCAGTGATCAGAAAGGATCATGATAGCTTTGACCTTGTCTCCTGCATTCACCAGGACAATGACTCTCACCCAAGTATTTCTACATCAAATAATCATTATTCAAATCATTTTTATTATGATAGTCCTGAGAACAAAGACAGAATCACACTGTCTCAGGTACTGTACAAAGAAGAGTTTCTGCTCTTAAGAACTGAAAATGTAAATAACCAATTAATAATACAGAGTGGAAGAAAGTGATATAACAAGCAGGTCAAAACTTGAATATTTTTGGTTTGAAACTAATGATCATTTTCCTTGCAAAATGTTTTCAAAATTTCTCATAAACTGGAAACTGCCTATGAAGAATCAGTTTTAGAAAATTCAATTCAGGATATCATAAATCCTTTTTCAACCAAAACCAATGCATGCAAATTTAAAAAATTCCCAAATGAACAAGTATCACCAAGTATCAACCTAAAGCTTTTTGTTTTGAAAATTTCCAGTAGAACACTTTCTGAAACCTAAGAAAATAACTGCAGTTTTATTATAACTTTTTTTCCCAATGAAAACATGTTGCAATGAAAAATTTCTGAAAGTCTTTAATTATAGACATAATTTCAATGAGCAATGCAATGGCATGAAATGGCTTGCTATTTTGATATTTCTGGGGGCAGATGCTAGTGTAGAGGTGAGGAAGTTTATTGCAGAGAGACTAAAATGACTAAAGCTTTACAGGAAGCAAAGGACTTGGGAAGTAGTAAAGGGAACACAGTAAGGGAGAAAAGTGTGAAAGGTTTATGGAGTGAAACTGAGGGAAGAGACAATGAGGAAGGACACAGAAGGGCAAAAACAACACAACAACCTGCTGGCACTGGGCAGTAAAGGGTTGGATAAAGTTGTAATTTGGAATGTATTCCAATATCCTCTTTGAATTTCAAGGCTCCACCCGCTGGATGCCATCCCCAGATAGCCTTTTCTTGGTGAACACAGGTGATGGCTCAGGTGGAGGAGAAGTGTTGCCTGGATCCTAGTGCCTGCAAGCATCAGTAGCGTAACGCTGAAGCAAGCAGTGACCTTAGCTCTAGTAAGTTTCTTTATTCCCTCTAACTGAAACAGTCCACTTTGTCTGAGTCTGTGCCTGCAGTCTCTCTTCAAAGCTTTATGACAGTAGTAAGAGTGTGACAGAAAGAACCTGGCTACGGGGGGATAAATGTTCTTGTTCAATCACAGATATGGTCAGTAATTAACAGGATCACAGGGAGAAGAGAAAACTATTGGGCAAGTAATTGTTTTTTGTCTCAGTGTTCTCTTTTTCAGGAGGTCCTCATTATGAGGTCATAAAAGTAGCTGTTCTTTGTCTTTTTCTGAGTACATGTTGTACATTTGCACTTGAGTTGCTTAAATGACTGTAGAGTTACTCTGTAAAAGAACATCATTACCAAAAATTACAACTCCAGTCAAATTTACATAAACACTCAATGTCCTATTATTTGTGAACATGAACATTTCTCAAACGTACTACCCGAGCTTCAAACTTGTTTATAAAAGAGCTTTGTGGTTGCATGCTAAATGCTACCACTAATGCCGTATACAGATCAAGTGGCATGTTGGTTAGCTAAAGGAACATAACAGTGTTATCCCGGTAATCTAAAACGGAGGGAAAAAACATTTTCTTATAATTATGTGAGAGAAGTTGCTAACAATAATGGCAATAAAACAATATTTAACCTTCAAACTTCACTTTCCTGGCTTAAAATAATTAATTTTTTGGCACTTCTAACTTAAAGCATTATACTCGTTTAATACAGAAATATGTGGATATGCAAAGAAGTGTCTTTAAGCCTAGCTCTAATCTTGGTGGCATTTTGTAGATCTCCTCCAGAACCTAATTCCTGAGCAGACTAGTGTTGAACACATTTTATGAGCAGATTATTTTCTGCAGGTGTTTACATAGGTGGCATTAATCTCTAATCTCGGTAAAAAACACACAGCTTCTTAATGAGGAGTATCTCATTACAGAAAGTCAAATGTTCAAACTACTCGGAACTTTCTACATGCCAAACCAGTAACAGCATCAATATTGCTGTATCATAACCCTGTTGAGTTCCAGACAGATGCTCATCTTCCAGCAAAAATACCTTTATTTAATTACAGGTTTGCAGTGGAAGAATACTAAAGCTCCTAAAACTGGAATACGCATTCTGAAGGAACTGAAACTCACCCTTTTACCAGGAGTATGAATGTCCCTTCTAATTTCTTCACAATAAACCAATGAATGAATGAATGAATGAATGAATGAATGAATGAATGAAGTATAGCACTAACCTGATCCACACCCCCATCTTCATCCCAGGCTGCTATTCCTTGGAGATTCTCAGTCATGGTGAATTGTGTTTTGGATTTTTCATTTGTTTTGCAGCATAAGGAAATGACCCTGAGGTTGCAGTCTGTGAGACTTCTATGTACTTGTTTACAGAATAAAGACTTGCACTGTGATCTCTGGAGGTTAAAGGTAAATTTATTAATGTATTCATTCATTAACCCATTCATTCATTAACTCACTTGCTCTGTTCCTTAGAAACTGTAAGGAGAGTATTGTGTCTCCTACTAATGAACGCATTTCTAACATGTAATATTTGCATCTCTGACACAGTAAATAAAACATGCCAAGAAACTACTTGAAGAAATACAGTTTGCAAAGAAAGAAAAATCTTCATTGTGAAGCAAAGGCACACAAACAAATGGGTTAATGAATAAAGATTAACTAAATATGGGATATTAGCTTTCGTACTATACGTAGTGTTTAGTTTTAACAAACTAAGGACATAAGAATGCCTCTCCATGCCTCTCCTTTACCTCTGCTGTAAGGGAAAGGTACCAGATATTTCAATTAGATTTAACATGAATGTTTCAGTTCACCCTACTCCTCTGTGGGGTTTGCACACTTCTTGGTTAAATAATGAAGAAATAGCTACTAAACAGAATTTGGAGCAGAAAATATTTCAAGGTATAAACAATATATTCTATACTAGAACAAAATCTATTTTAATACTTTTCTTCAGGACATTCCTGTTATTTGGTGAAACTAGATAATCCTAAACTAACTAAATAATCCTAAACTAACTACATAATCCTAACTAAACTAATCCTGTTATTTGGTTATTTGGAGACTCAGAATGAAATGAAGGACTTCTGGTTTTAGCATGTATCAACTAGACCTGTTTTTTCAGTACATGTTCTTGATTCACTGTTTATTGTATAGCTTCACTGGCTGTGAAATTTTTTCTTCTTTGTACTCAGTCTCAGATTGGACCTATGGTGTGTATGATAATTATAAGGCTTTCTAAACCTTATTGTACTGGGTAAATGACTTCACCTTGGAACACTGGAGTTAACACTGGAGTCCTCTGCCTTTTGCAAGCAAAACCATCTGATTTTCACCTAAAACAAAACTCTGACCAAATTTCAAAATTTCAATAACCGCAGGTAGACAAAGATGACTTTTATGCCCAAGCATTTGAAATGTCAGATCTGCATGTGTTAATCAGACAATGGCTATCTCACGAAAATGTCAAAATAATAAAATGTGAAGGTTATAAATCTAAAATAGCAATGGCATTTCTTTTAGAAGTATTTGACATTTACACAGAATCAAAGAAAAGGCATAAGCATCAGGAACCTTCATGCTTGCCCTCTGTATGGTGGACTTCATGGTAAATTGCAGCAAACTAGTAAATTTTACTAACAGCTGAAATAATTTTAAGCATTGTAATTTAGATCATTAGAAATCAACTACCAGCCACTATAATTAACATCAACCCATTTTGTTTTATATCCCATTATTTATATCCCAATCAACTTGAAATAGTCATTTTTTGTAGGCACCCAGTTACCCAATCATACTTCAAATGGTAAAAACATTCATTTCGCATTTAATCCACTATATTTCTTCCACAATCCCTGAAATAAAAACCTTATGCTGACATTTATGAAATCACAGGAGGAAAAAATGCCATAACTGGCTTTTACTTTAGGTAATAACACAGACTTTCAAATCCCTGCTTACATAAAGCCTGACCTTTTAACTTGATATAAAAGTAATTTTTATTGAAATTTGGATCCACATCTTCAGTCATTATTGTTACCTGCATCTTTTCAAGTTGCCTTTTCAGTGATGTCTTTTACGGGCATATGCCTGCATCTTCTTGTCTGCATGCCCTAGGTAGCAGCATATTTTATATAATTTAAATGGAAAAATCATTGAAGAATAATGCAACCATGTTTTAAATTACTGTTTTAATTGAATCCTTGGGTTGCTCCACTGACAATATGCTGAATACATAATCTGACACTGTTTAATAGATATTGGCACCAGACTTTCAAATCCAATTCAGATTGATTGTTTAACTGGGCATGATAGGAACCTTGAGCCAGAACAGTCAGATCTCTGCCTCCCTAAGGTCGTCTTCCACTTGAAATTTGTGCATCCTTCAGAGTGCATGTGAAAAGGATGGTTATCCCTCTGACAAGGCTACCAATGTAAGTCTTGGGTGGCTATCGCTGGTGCGCAGAACAAAGCAGCTATGAAGCAGCTCAAGCACACAGAAACTATTAGGGCTCCAAGAACCAGCCACCAAAGTGGGTAAAAGAGGCACCTTTCCTTCCTCCTCTCTGGAGTTTTGTCCCAGGTGCAATTCAGAGAGTGAAGGGGTAGCGTAGGGTAGTGGTAGTGTAGATAGCAAAGCTGCTATCTGGATGAAGAACATGTTTTGAGGGTTGCCTCGAGGTGGTCTTTCAAGTCAGCACAAATAGCAACAGGACCTTCAGAGGGCAAGTTAGTTGCAGACAATATGGATGGGTAATTGAGGCATTTTGAAATCTTTAGATGTAAACATACACTTTAGAAATAAGTTGACCAAGTGAGTCATAGAAGTCCATTGGGTTATAAATGCCATTTTTCGTGCTTTTTTGCTCAGATTTTGTCAAACTGATTTTTACCTCACTTTCAGAGCTCTACCTACATTTAAACATTTGCTGTCTTACTTTTCACATACGTAGCTACCTTCTATGAAGTATGCTGACTGGTACAAAAATTACTAGTTCTTCAGTAATACATATCAGTTCTTCCTCATAGTTAAATGTTGCCAAATAACATACGCTAAGGACACACTCCGTTCAACAGTCACCTCTGCAATGTTCCTAAACTGCTTCAGATGCCTACCACCAATGAAGCAGCACACCGATGCAAGCCCTGTTTCTCTGTTCTGGACTGTAGCGTGAGCCACTCAGGACAGGCATCCAGAATCACACGGATTGAGACTCACAGGCGCACAGATCTGAACACACAACCGCTAACCTCATGTATGTTGCTGCCCTTCAACAGAAGCTGTAAGTGCAGTCAAAATGCTGTGTTATCCTATACACACAAGAGAAAGGCACTGCCCTGGCCTATGGAAGGTTAAATAAACATGGTAACATGTTCTTCTCATATCCCAGTTTGCCTTTGATAAGAAAGCCAAAGCAAGAGGACGGATTTTTTTAATAAGAGATTTCTGGTACATTCGTTCTCTAGCAGTGCAAAAGAAGACGGTTCTGCAAGTTGTTGATGTGCATTGCATTTCCAAATCTACTCCAGTATTTCAGTTTCCAACTCTAATTCAACTGCTCAACTCTTTAACTGCTTAAACAAAATTCATTATTTGAAAGGGAAAACTGGTACTTGAAAATACTAGTGTATGCATAAAAGGATATGAAAGGAAAAGGTCATGGGCTCTTTTTTAGGTCTCAAAAACTCTAATTTGGGCAAGAGTGCTTACTTTTTGTACCTGCATATATATATAGAACGACTTCACAATTATGTATATACAACAGTATACACAAACAGAAAATCTCCAAATCAACAAGTGCAAAATAACAACCATATTGCTATACAAAGTATGACCATTTATTTTTAGCTTAATTATTTATTAGCTTAAGCTTACTCCTTTTAATTTTAATACTCAATCTTGAATCACCTTGTTCTTCAATTAACTTACAACATTCAAAAATATAAACAAATGCTGTGATTCCTTTTACAGGATCACATTCTGAGAGGATGTATTTCTGAGACTAGATGTATGTAAATACCTTCTTTGAACATAGTATTAAAGCTCTGTTATATGTCAGTGATGTATTCATGAGACAACTGCAAATAGATGCAAGAAGAAAGCAGTCTTAAGATCCTCTATGTGGCACAGGCAAGACCACTACTGAGAAAAAGGCTATTAACGACCACCAGTGTTTCAGGGATCATTTGTTATCCTATTTTTCCATGTGATGGATTTTAATCTCATTAATACTACATTTTCTTTACATGCTCCACATCTGATAATTTCGTCTGTTAAAACTCACTCACTCTCATGTCATTGGTGTCATTACCAAGCCTAATTTCTAGGAATGATATGTTCACACTTCACAAGACTCAACAATCAAGCATATGGCATTAGTCCTTTATTATGCTCTCTGTATGAATTCCTTTACTCCTTTGAGAGTCCCATTGATTGGCACTTTTTTTGAGATTTCTCAGTCTTCTCCATGATGAATGTAATGGGAGTTACACAACTGTTTTATTTAGAGTTTTCTTTAACCCTAAGTATCGTAGCATCTGAGGATATTTTAAAATACAGTACCTACAAAATATGAATAGCTATGTGAAAAATATATTAAGTAGAGTATTAAACCTCTAAATGGATATGAATTATTGAAAGATTTTATGAACAAAAATCTGATTTTATGTCAAATCAGATTCCTGACTTGACACAATTTTTGCTGAAATTCTTCAGGAAGCAAGCATTTTTCTGCAGGAATCGGAAGGCTTAGTAGCATCTTCTCAGTGTCAGTTTTGCTATGGAATTGAATTCACTGGTATACACTCTGATATGAAATCAATTTTATTTCACTGAATTAATGCATTTTTGCCACTCAGTGAATTAAATACATATATATAATCAATCCATTTCTAGAGACGAAAAAGGATAGGAAAAAATTTGTGCTTTTGGTACCATGACAGGGCAAATACTCTAGATTACAGGATAGCGCTAATAATATCATTATCTTAAAAACTGCAGAAATACAGGGGGCAACTGAGGCATTTCTGCAGGCTGTCTGCAAGTGAAATTGGCAGGAATCTCCATTGGTTCCAAGGCTTTAAAACTAGGCTCTCAGTTTAGAGTCTCGCTAGCAGCTGCATAAAACCTGATACTATTTTTACTTTCCTCGCTGAAAGCATAGGTTCTGGAGTACAAATCTGTACATAAGAGGAGGGAAAACAAATCAAGGGCAGAGAGTCATGGAGGACACCAAGCCTTCCAGGTACCATCCGAGAGGCGGGGGAGACAGAACTGAGTATCAGAAAGCATGTATATGTTCTGCTGATGAAGAAGGAGAATTAGAATTCAGCTCCAGACTTCTGCTCCCATCCCTGCCAGTAGCTTAGTCTCTGACATCTTGAACATCTCTTGCCCACCTGCAAAATGGGCAGATACTAAATCTCACTGAGATGTGTATGTTTTTAACTATGCTTATAATTTCCATGTTGATTGAAATTAAGTTTCCAAGATACTTTGAGGACTTTATATTGAAGGGATTAGTCATGAGCAGAATTATTACTAGTAGTGATTTTGTTGTAAATAATTTAAAAAAAAAATATTCAAGTGGCAGGAATTTTCATAAACATTTCAAAGAATCACAGTATGGATGAGGTTGGAAGACCTTCAGAGATTGTCTAGTCCTACCCCACTGCTCAAAGCAGGGTCAACTACAGCAGGCTACCCAGGATCATGTCCAGTTAGGTTTTGAATATCTCCAAGGATAGCAATTCCACAACATCTCTGGGCAACACTTTCCCCTGTTTGACTGCCCTCAGACTAAGGAAGTTTTGTTCTTATTTTAAATATGATTTTCCTATACTTCAGTTTGTGCTCATTGCTTCTTTTCCTTTCCCTGGATGCCACTGAGAAAAGCCTGGCTCCATGTTCTTTACTTCACCCATCAAGTATTGATACCCATTGATGAGACTCCCCTGAGTCTTCTCTTCTCGTGGCTGAACAGTCTCAGCTCTCTCAGCATCTCCTCATGGGAATGATGCTCCAGTCCCTTAATTTTCTTAATGGTCCTTCGCTGGACTCACTCCAGTATGCTCATGTCTTTTTTCTACTAGAGAGCCCCGAACTGGACACAGCACTCCAGGTGCTTTAAAATTATGACTGTCTAACCCTTCAAGACAACACTCAAAAAACAAAGCAAAAATATATAACTAATTCCATTAATTGAGAAAGGGAGAGATTATGAGGCCAGCACTGAGAAAAACTTTGTGTTAGAGCTCCACTATGCTCATTTTCCACTGGTGAATATGTATAAGAACTGGCACTGAGGTTCAGGAAATTCTGGTTCTAATCCTGAATCTCTTTTTATTTTCTTTTATATGATTTTTTTCCATTAGTGAAAATCTGATTCCTTTTTTAGAGGAACTGTGTACATAACAAAAGCAGCAGCCAATGACTGAATTCCTTCAAACCACTTTATTTTTGAATTTACAGCCAAACTATTAAATAAGTCATATAAATTCTCAACCTGGGAGCAAACTATCATTCTTCAGAAAGTTCATCTGCATGTGTTTGGCTAACTGCATGGAAAATAAAAGCTTTGTACTATCTTGGTATTTTTTTCTCTCCCTCCATTAGCATGCAGGTTGGTAAGCCCTAACAAGAATTATATGCCTGACATTTCTATTTGAGTGACATTGTCAGTGATTGCACTGAAATTACATCGCAGGGCATTTTAATGTTTATCAGTTTACAAAAAGCTCAGAGTGACAGCACACTTTTCATTACTGAGTCTTTGTTCCTTTTAGTATCTAAAAAATATGCAGGTCTGTGTTTTTCCTGCAGCTTTACTTATACAACAATGTCTGACATAAAAACCCATCAAAGCCTCCTACTTATATGATGAAAGTAGTACTTGATTATGACGTCTGGGTGGAGTACCTAAGGACATTGTGAATTGAGGAGGTGGGCTCTGTGCCAGCTGACTATGGCAGCACAGAAGAAGAGAATACTCATCCCAGTTTTTGTAAGGATTTTTGCACTATTCTTCTTCTCAAGACAGGCAGTGACATTTGAATCACAGACAGCTTGTATGAAACAAAATTATTTTCAAATAGTTCCATTCTACACAGTGGTATTGACCTATGTTCATGGTTCCAGGGCGTGATGAGCAGCTTAGAGACATTGCTTATCCCTTATACCCTCAGTTGCATCAAACATTTCTTGGCCAATCCCAACACTTTGTGCCCTTGAATATAGTAAGTCTGTAACTTCGTGAGAACAAAGGCTCTTTCAGGAACAGTTTTGCAATACTGAGTCAACCGGAGTTGAGTTCTAAAACGTGGCAATAACACGATTAAAGCTGAGACCAGCCTGGAAAAAAACCATGTTTTTCCCTGAGCAGTGGAAGTAATAAAGCCTGATTTTCTAAGAGTTTGTTTCACTTTGCTACTGTAATACCAGCTTTCTCCTTCCTGACATCCTCTGTGATGTCAAGAGACTGAAAGGCTATGGTTGGGCTGGAGATAAACTTACGCTGATGGGGTGGCTTCTACCTGACTTGGCTTGAGTGGCCAGCATGCATGTGCTGACGGTTTAATGGGCTTTTGCCAAACGGAACACGTTAACTAAATTCTGCACAATTTTCCTTCTACATGAGGAGGAACACTAATTAGGGTCTCCCTTTTCCATTCATTTGACAATTTTCAGAACAATTGTAGGTTTCTATTAACTTTGGTAATTCTACCCTCACTTAAATATGACTTATACTGGGCAACAGGATAATACAATATTGGAAGGAAAGGGGCTATAGATTGTGAGACTAGTTAGCCACACTTCCTTAGTAAGCCAAGAGCAATTTCACCTATCAAAACCTCCAATAATTATTTTGTAATTTTAGTTTTATTTTTCTGGTAAGTCTGTAACAGTGTTTCTGTTCAGACTGAGTATGAGGTTTATTTTTTGTGGGATGCCACCTGAGCAAACAGGGCACAGCCTTTTAAAAAATGTGTGGACTACAAATTATTGCCTCACTTGGATAAAAATAGTCCTGTTTGGTCATTTGCCTAGAAACTAGGAGGCATAAGTTAAATTATTATCTCCTCCTAGGGAAATTCAATCCCAAATCTTTTATTTCTTACGGCATAGAGTAATCTGGGCTAGAACTGTTCTCTACCCACCTTGTTTCCATTCTGGCTATGAATGCAAGAGCTAGAGGCACAGAAAAAAGATAACCAAAATGTGACTATAGCTTAGTGTTTAGGGTACTTGGTTGGGAAAGAATAAGCTTTGCTTGCTCCTTGCCCAAATTTTCAGGTTTTTTGTACAGTGCTTGCTTAATGTAAAATACATAAGAGATCTGGTGGGCAGGAAATACACTATTTTAGAATAGCAATGCAAAGGAATGTGCAAGACAGCCTGGATCTGAATTCAGATGTGCAAAGTGATTTGCTGCTTAACTGGCAGGGTGCTTCAGTCTTCTCCAGTAGTTAAGGAAGAATGTGAGAAACAAAGGATTTCTGTGACTGATCAGGAACTGTCCTCCAGCCCTGTCTAGCTTGCTCAGCTGGTGACAAATTCACAAAGAAATGGCAGAGAGACAGGCCAATATTTTTGTTTGGACAAAAGGCAAAAGGAAAGGTTTGGAGATGTAGATTCACAACAGAGAAGATAGATGGAGTTGTTGATTCAGATGAGACGCAGAATAAGATGTGGAGGGAGAATGAAAGAGGGTCAAGAGTAGATCCCTGCAGAGAAAGGAGAGAGAAGACATGCTGTAGTAGTCAGGATAATTATAGAAAACAGAGATAAAAGGAAAATTTCTGTCTCTTGTGGTGTGTGTGTGTCCGTAAACACATACACACAGAAGGGAGAGGAGGCTGTGGAAGAAGAGAAGACAGTTGTGTCTGTATGGAAGCAGATTGTAAGAAACGCACTAAAAATGGAAAACAAAAGCAGTAGAAAGACCCATCAGAGTCACCTAAATTTCATGGGTCTTATAAAGGTTAAGTAAGACAGCACAGAATGACAGAATCAAAGAATAATTCAGGTTGGAAGAGAGCTTGAAGGATCTCTAATCCATCCTCTACTGAAAGCAGTCACCTGTGATACCAGACCAGCTTGATCTGGGCTTATCCATTCATAGCTTGACAATCTCCAAGGATGGACACTGCACTCTTTCTGGGACAGCATGTTGCACTGCTTCACTGTCCTTAGGGAGAACAAATATGACCCTATATTCAGTTAGAACCTGTCATCTGTATGTTGTTTCAATATATGCCTGTCATCTTCTGTCTTCCTACCATGCACTGCACCAGGAGTCTGCCCTCATCTCAGTAACTTCCCTGTAGGTACTGGAAGACTGCCATTAGGAAAATCAGGCCCATATTTTCCTTTCTGCTTATAGCTCTACTGTCCTATTGTTACTCGCTGGTTGTAATCCAAAACTTTTACTCTTTTGGAGCACTTCTCTGAATTTTAGGCTGACCTTCTGATGCAGTAACTGTGTATTCATACTATGATGTCTGTGGCCCTTTCTCCCTCTTAGAAGCAAACACAAACAGTGTAAAACAAAAACTGCAGCTCCTCCAGTCACATTGGCCAAGTACCAACAATCAAGGAAAAAGAAAAGTGCACTTGACCTACATAAAAATGGTATGTCAGCAGCAACTTAATATGAACGTGTATATTTCTGCAAAAGGAAACAAAATTGAAATTGATCGTGAAAAATGAACCCTAGTGAGCTACTGCTCTTTCTTCATAGCAGTCTCAACTTGAAACAGTAACTTTGATTAATTTTTCTGGAATGAGCTATATAAAAGATGAGAAATCTCATCAGCTCCCATAGAACTTTCAACTATGACAGTGAACAGATCTAAAAAAACCACCAAAATATTAAAAATAGGTATGTGTGAGATAATTACCAAGTCGTATTTTGACACTTAACTATCATCTTTGTTACATTGTGCATTTTGATAATCCCTTTCTTCATCTCTTCTGTGTATGCATGCAGTTAGAAACCTAATTTGCTGCAAATTAACTAGGTGTTCTCAGTAGGGAGGTAGGGTAAAAAGTACCAGGAGTTCAAGAACGAACGTGAACGAGCCTGTGGGCTCTCATACTCTGAGGAGAAATAGCTTATAATGAAAGAGTCTTGAAATTAGGGAGTTCATTGTAGGCTCAGAAAAGGTCTTTACATTTTCACTGGTATAATATTATCAGCCTTCCCTAGCCAGTTTGGGATGAACACTCTAAAAATTACACAAGAATAAGTGGGCACAAAAAAATGCTAACTCACTGCTAAAACAAAACTTATTCAAACTTTGTGTGCAAAAGAAATGGTTCAAGAACATTTCATACGTATGGAAAAAGTACTTCTTGAAATTGGCAAGATTAGAAAGAGCTTAGCTTGATGCAGCTGCCTATTGTTTCAGATGAAAAAGATCAGTATTTGCTGGGAATTAATTTTTCATTGTCATTTTCCTAAGAGCTGTATGTTCCCAATCTAGTCCATTCCTTTTAATGACCCTGTCCCCTTCCCCACAGATACGACAGATTCTGCAAGTGCTCATTTAAACCTACAACTGCAGAATAAGAGCCAATTTACTGTGTCACTAAACTGACCTGCACTGGAAGAATGGAGCATATTAGCAAAAGATTGTTTCCCTGCTGAATAAGGTTACTAGACACCAAATATTTAGAATCATAGAATCTTTGGGTTGGAAGGGACCTTTTAAGACTATCTATCTAGTCCACCCCCGCACAATCAGCAGGGACATCTTCAACTAGATCAGGTTGCTCAGAGCCCCATCCAACCTCATCTTGAACACTTCCAGGGATGGACTAGATGACCTTAAAATGTCCCTTCCAACCCAAAGATTCTATGATTCTATGATAATGAAGCAGGGTTCCAGTAGTACCTTTCAGTTACTAAACTGATTTGAAGATAAAAATAATTATCTCCCTCTTTTTGTGTATAAAGAGCTGCAATGAAAACCCAAATGCAAATTCTTAGTGTTCCCCAATAGTCTTAATAAATAAACCATTAAGATCCCAGAGACAATTCAAATGAAACAAAAAACTCTCCTGAAGCTAACATAGGTGAGATTAAAATCTCACTTGAACAAAAAAGGTATCTAACTCTGACTTGGTCTTTTCTGATTCGTAGAACACTCTGTTCAATGCCGTGTAAAGATAATCCCTGGCATCTTGCACACTCACGCAGCATTCCCTATTTAACAATTCAAAATGTTCTGTACAAAGTGGGTATCTTGGTGGTGGCTGAGTCCCCCCTTCACTGACTGCTGAGCTAGGTCCCAGTGCACTGGACATTTGCGTTCTTCACGTCTGTCCGTCCTGAACCGACACAGCTTTGTTTGCTCTGTGACGTAGTCCTGTGTACGGGCGGCTGGTGGGGCTCTGACAAAACGGAGCCCTCCAGCGGTATATTCACGGGAACACTGTTGACCTCCAAGGCATCCCAGGGTGGGGAACACACTTCTCTTTGGACAGATCAACGTGCAAAACAAAACCATTTCAGCTTCGCACAGAGAGTCTAAACACATCTTCGGTACCCAGATGGCATGAGAAGAACAGAACTGGAAGAAAGTATCAGACTCTTTAATACCATTTACAACTTTTTGTCCCAGGGCTGTTTCTTCTTAGCTAGCTATAGGCTTTGTCCCAGGGTTTAACAATCTCAAACTGAATGTAAAACGTTCCTTTTACTCCTTGGAGGTCCTTGGGATTCTTCTCTGGACAAATCTACCTGCTCCATTTTCGAATGCCAGTATCTACATATTTGTTCTTTCCATTTTCTTGTTGCATTTGTCTACTCTACATTTTCTGAAAAGACTCTAAAAGAACTTGCAGCACGAGCTGGTATAATTTTTCAGGTGCTTCCTTTTGTTCAGGTAGATAAGGAACTACTTATATAAATAAGCTGAGACATTGTACAGCCCTTGTAGTAACAGCTGATTTCAACTCCACTGAGGCAATTCCAGTACAAAAAAAAAGTTCTAACAAGCTGTAATTTCCCCTGCCAAATTTCATAATAGCTTCATAATTTCTCTCACACTTCATAAACTGTACCGAAATTACTGTTATTTCCATTTTCTAAGAGGGCACAGTGGGTGAAATATATTGAATACAGCTGAAAATAAAACTTGGAAGGTTATTTCACCATCAAAGCTTTTATTGCAAATATTGTATGTTGCTTCCTGCATAAAAAAAAAGTAAGTAAAAACATAACTTTTCCTTTAAAAACTATTTGCTTTACTACCTTTTTTCAGTCTATTTTTAAGATTATGTATAGTTAGATGATTTTTGAGGATTAAAATGAACTAATGCAAACTATTTTTGCACTACATAATATTCTTAAACAAGCTACTGATAAAAATAATTTGTATAACAATGCGTTTTTACATGCTATTTTTCAAATTTCAGATTAAGACGTATTCCTATGGCTAATGCCTTATCAGCTAAGAAGGGTCAAGCAGAAAACCACAAATTAGGAAGTAGTTTGGAAGAACTTCTGGAAGAAATAAAGTATCCTTTGAAGTCAAGAACAGGGAGATTGATTCTTCCACAAAAACCCCTGTGAAAGAAGTAAACCTTCAAATCACAAAACTCATGAGTTCAAGCCTCCACTGACTGTCCCAGCCAGATCAAGTATTAACTTGTCCCTCAAATGTTTTTTACACTGAGGAAGGAAAGAGGGAAAACGAAGTTTACATTGACCTAAACGCATTTGACAGAGATAGGCACAGAAGAATAACCTTGACATATGACAGCACAAAAGAGGGGGAGAATGGAGCCACAGGTTAGGGAGGGGTTGTGTGAGTAACTGCAGCCACAGTGTATAGTCCTCAAGGGTGAGGGCAAGCCGCTTAAATTCTCTTTAAGGAAATAAAGGGCCCGAGTGGACTGACGCCGGAAGAGGGTGAAGCAGGAAAAGAAGATTAGTTTAAGCAGATTCTATGCACGAGCTGCTTTTCGGTAGCTGCATTTGTCTATAAAGGAAAGGAGTATTTATATTTTGATCAATTACTGTACGTACAAAATACAAAATTCCAGATGTCATTTTTGCAGCTAGAGATGAGGTACTGCTGAATTTGAGCCTTTACCAGTTTTATCCTTTGCTGTAACCACAGGCCTTAGATAAAAGTAAGCACTACTTAAAACGTAAGCTGACTAATGACCACGTATACTGTTCTGTTAATGATTTACACATCCAGGAAAAGAAGCGCTCAGATTTATGTACACCACCACTGTAAATCAAATTTACAATAACTTTTGCAGCCATGAAGCAGCAAAGAAAGTATTTTCTTTCACTGCTGGGACTCTACGATCAGTCACAAAACATTCGGCTGTCTCCTCTCACTAATCCGAGCTCCTTTAGAGTAAAGCACGCACCTCTGCTCCATCACAGGATAATGCAAATCCACGAGGTAAGTGGGAGAAGGAACTACTCGTGGTTATTCTAATGCCCTACTGGCTAAGAAAGACCACACAGACAAACACAAAGCTGAAAGCAAAACAGCAGATCAAATTAAGGAAACTATGAGGAAAACCAGCAAGGAAATAGGCTGCTAGAAAGCAAATGTAGATAAAAGCATACTTGAAACTCAAAACTGAGACTGATTGTAGCAATAAAACTCCATGAAAAAGTGAATATCAGCAGCAGAGAATTCGGTGCTGTAAGTGCAAACCTTCAGCCCTTCCTGCAACAGAAAAGACGACTGCTGCACAGAGCTTAAAAACATTCTGTCGAAAAAGTGGAATATATTATTACAGGTAATAATTGTTGGGGTTTTTTAATTTCCAAAAGTTTTCCTGTAAGTTTTATGCTGTAATCTGTGACTTGGTCACAAATGCATTGATCCATTCAGCTAAATCTATTTTTTCCAGAAAACTCTCAGAAGACTATTTTAATACAGAGGAATACTGTTTTAATGCAGGAACTCTTTCAGCTGTGAATCCAGGCATTTGCCAAGCAGGTGAACATGATACCACATAAAATACCTATAAACGAATGAGCTTGCAATAACGTATTTCAGTTTTATTATCATGACCCACCAACTTTCAACCATTTTTGTTTTCAATGCAGACAGCTGGCACACAGAAAAGAAGAGCAAAAAACATGGGCAAGCTGCTAAGAGAAAGAAGGTTACTTGAAAATAAAGGAGGTATTATTAGAGACAAAATGCTCGAGTCATTGGTTGCCTTATCCTCCTAAAATCCTTGGAAAATCTCTATCAGCATCCTGTTAACCTTGGGTTTATTTAAATAAGTTTATAAATAGGAGGTGAACTAGGACCTACTGATACAGAATGTGTAACTGAACTTCAACTAAAATAACAACCACTTCTTAAATAACAATGAAACAGCGAGCTTTTGTTGGCTGCCAGATCAAATCTCACACTCTTAAAGAGGAAGAGGTATTAATTGGGTTTGGGCCTGGATAATAAATTTCAGTTTCCACTTGTCCAAAAGTTCTGTGGGCTTTATATCCCAAGTGTCGATTTTGTCCCACTGCATTACAGGCTGTGCGTGGCAGAGGAAGAGCTGCAGCACAGGCTGGGCCACAGAGACTCAGCAGATGGGTAGAGATGGGGTTGAAGCTCCTCCTGCAGCTCTCGCTGCTCATGCTGCCCAGAAAGAAGAGATCTCCAGCGAGGGGCTGCCGCAGGAAGAGCCCAAGGAGCCTGGTAGGTGAGGGAGGGTGACGGTGCCCTGTTGTTGTTACACGTTGGCATACGGGACCCAAGGCTTGATCTGCAGACTTTAAGGGCACGATAAGGAATTCCTTCGGGTCAGCGGCGCTCCTACATAAAAAGCGTACTTTATAAGTGGAAGAAGGGCAGCTATGCCCTTGCTCTGCTTTAGGCGTGTTTTCAGTGAGCTGAACAGAGCCAGTCTGGCTGGCCACGACGAGGACACGCAGGCAGAAGCCCCAGCTGAAGCACTGAGGGAGCTTTCAAAGCCCAAACGCAAGCACCCGACAGATTTTGCAACTGATGGGTTTACATGCTTCGATTTTTGCCCAAGGGCCGCTTTAGGCACCTACAGACACCTGGAAATCTCACAGGAGATAGTTCAGAAGATTACTCCTGTCTGAAGGTAACACACCCTACTAGACACACACGGTGCTTTGCACTGTAACTTCCATCTGCTGCTTCAGGGAACCTTGCACAAGCATGCAATCGTCTCCAACTTGCTGGACCTTATTTTTAATTTCAGTAGCACATTAATCATGAAATCTAGTGAAAATGCTTTATTATCTTGCCTAAAGCTAATTAACTGGTCCCTGGTAACTCGCTGGCATTCCAAATCATAACTTAAATAGTTATCCTCTTCTATTCGGCTTGATTATACTGATACTAATAATGAGATTACCAGGAAAAATATGGATCCTATCTAAAATACTTATAATTAAGATTGGTGTCTCACAAGATCAGGATATCTGATCTTAGATGAAGACGATGATTTGAAGGAGGGAAAAGTTTAATTATGATGTTGCTTGGCTGAAATGCACACATCTTTAAAATGTCTTAGAATTTGTCTAACATCCTTTTTTCCATGAAAACAGCTGTTATTTATTAATAGTACATTTAATCAGGGAATGATATTTATTTCCTAGTTCTGTATTAAGAATATAGATCCTCTTTCTTGCCTACTCTTTTTCCAATTAAGCTAAATATTATAACTGCTTCTGACAAAAGATATGTTGGCTTTGAAGTACTCTTACACCACAATAGTGGCTGCACCAGGTGTAGCTCAGACATACTCTTAACAGTGACACTGCAAGAAGCTTGCGTTGCCTGTAAGATTACTTACGTAACTTGCAAAACAGGCCACAGTAACTATTGCTGTCAAAATCAGTGCTGCTGAGAATAAAATATGGCAACTCAAGATGAAACAGGAAAAAAAAAATTACTAGGAATATACACAGTGAACATGCACATTCAGTTTCTTCAGACCCAAGATGAAACTTTATTAATTACAAAATTATTCCTTCCATGACATTACCAGGATCTGCTTTTAATGCCAAACACCAAATTCAGTACTAAAATATTCCACGAATGCTGAAAAAGGACCTTCAGCTTGACTCAGAAAATAAAACAAATTCCAAAACTAAAGACTTTGGTGTCTTCATTTTTCCCTTTTATAGTGCAAAGCATTGTTTTAATTTATTTCTCATTTTCAGTTCAATATTTTCGGTGTTTGTGAATGCTAGCTCATGATTTTTCCATTGGGAGAAGTAGGATATAGAAATGACACCAGCAGTTGGTAAGTATAGGCAATTAAGTCAAGTAAGCTTTGTAATTAATGTGTAAAGAATCTGCAGCACTGAACTTACTGTGGTTTTAATCAGTCCCTTAAGAATACTATGTGGGGAAAAAAACCATTCACATACATTTTTCTTCTGTAAATCACCGCACTTTCTCTAGCTGTTGAGACAAAAGCTCATCTGAGCCATTATCTTATCTCTAACAATGCAGTCCTCTAAGTTAAATATTGAATTATTTTACCTGCTAGACTAATCCCATGTACACTTTAATTTGCTCTGCATTTTTCACATTCAGACCACTATATACAGAGAAATCTCACTGAATTTAGCGTTAGCTGAAGATACACATAATACATCTGATTTCTAGCCTGTAGCTTTCTGCTTCATTTGGCAAAACATAAACACATAAAACTCCAATTTAACAGGTTTTCTATGAAATGGAATGCATGGAAAACGTGCACGATTAAAGAAAAATAAAATCACAGTGTTTGACAGAAAACCAAGAATATCCCGCTCATCTCACTGCCACTTGTGCCAACTTTAATTGGAATAATTCTAGCATAGTAAGTGGGGACACATCTTCAAGCAAGACGAAAAATGTGATGCAAGAAAAGAGAACAATTACTCAAAAGTTAGGAAACAAATCGTGTGAAGGCTGCAGCCATATCAACACATTTAGGGTCATCCTCAAAAGTAAAACTGTAAGCATTTGCTAATTAGAGTGGAATTTCAAGCAACTTTTTAAGCTAACCAAGTTCTTTTCTATTTTATGATCAAATCATCAACATCTTTCTCATGCTGATGAACTGTAATTCACAAAAGTTAACTACGGAGGGATTATTTATGTAAAGGTTTGCCAAGTGAACAATGTCTTCAATTCTTTTCTTTCAAGAATGGCAACACTTTGAATATTTGCAATAGCTATCTTGCATTTACTTGACAAGCAAACTGAAAAATTCATGTCAGGTCAAATTATCAGTATTTAGTCTTCCAGATATTGATTTCAGGTGAGACTTCCCATTTCTTTAATTGTATTTACAGATACTTTAAATCACAGTACCTTGACGCATGTCGTACTGTTGTCCAGGATCAAATTGTATCTCAAATTCAATTCCATTTCTCTCTCAAGGTATACCTGTCTTCTACTGTAGCCCTGTAAACACACTATTGCCATTGCCAGTGACTGGCTGCAGAATACTGGCTTTGCAAGTCCACAGGGCTGAGGCTTGTCAGGCTTACTTTGAACTTTTCTTGGACTGCCTGCACCTTTTTGGGGGGCTTGTTTAGGTGTAGTAATAATTTTTCTAATTTATTTTACTTTTATTTGTCTTTGTTGTATGGTATAACTGTATTTTTTATATACAGTAGTAACACATTGTTATTCTGAAACAGTAAAATATTTAGTGATAGTATAATGATACAGTGTAGAGGAATACAAGTCTGGTCTGATTGCAGAAGCCTTGAGAATGACAACACAGGATGCAGTGAAGTTCAAGCATGGGTTGAAAGAAAAGGAGGACAAGCTGACACTAGAAATCAAAGGTTTATGAACACTCACCAATTGCCAGTTAAAGAATGCCTGCACTGAGCTGAGCAAAATCAAGGTGATGAAGAACAATATCCAAAATATATAAAATGCACCAAGTAGACTCAACTTGGATGTAATGTGAACTGGCAGACCAATGAATAAATAGCAAGGTGCACAACACTAGCAAACATATAAAAGTGGCTCAAAGTGTATCCTAAAGAAGAGGACGAAGAAATCATGAACACCAATATCATATTCCTCCTAGCAAAGAAGAGCATCAAGAGCATCGATGGTTTGCTGCAATGCTCTCCCTTCCTTTCCGCACGAGGCAGGCTTGCACTGTTGACCTTAGCAGGCAGAGGCAGTGAGAGGGTGAGCAGAGAAAAAAGAGGCAGGTACTAGGAATCACTGCATCACCAGGGATCACTGTGCACAACAGTTTTCATTGTATTATTATTTTTGATACTTTTTCCTGAATGGTATTCTTTATTTTCTTTTTCTATAACAATTAGATCTGGACTTGTAGAGAATTCTTTGATTAGACTCTTCTGTTACAATAAAAATAAGTTCACATCTTTACATATAAGAAGTGCTTCCTTTTTATTTGTACCAAAACTTAAAACTCATTACCCCTTAACTAGAACTTCTTTAAAAATTCAGATTTTATTTTTAATTTTCTGACTGATGCTACTTAATAGCTCATGTTATTTCTCATGGGAAGGATGTTTTGAAAGCTGTTTTTCAGATATAATCTCTCTACTTGACTTTCCTAAAATCTGTGTCATCATATTATCTAAGAAACAAAAAGACCATGGCAAACACAGCAGTATCATATGACTGAGTATCACAGGTACAGGACAGAGATACACAGGTCATCACAAAGAACTTCTAGTTCTCAGTTCTTACCTACCTTTGAAGCACGTTTTTTTCCTCATTACACGCATATAAAAACAGTGTATGTACTTGCACTGACAAAGAGGATGGAAATCTGAAAGATTTATGTATGGAGCTTAACATCCAGATTCAGTTCTAAACCCAATCAATGTAATGCTTTCTCATGCACATTCTTCCACTGGAACTGCTTATGTAGTCAATTATCTGTTTTAGCATTTGTTTCTAACAGTCTTCATAATGTATAAACCATGCTTTAGAAACAAGACAGTTACTGGCCTGGACTAGTGACTAATGTGTAGTTTAGTGTGATGTTGCTACAGCAACCAAGAAGATGGAATAGCGTGTCAGATATCATTTACACATTACTTGGAACGTACAGCTTTCTAAAAGCCATTAACCAAACAGAAGTGATGTGATGGAGGAGACGAGGATGTCTTAAAGCATTCTGAAATAGTTTCCATTGTTCTGAAGGTCCACAGAAGTAAATCAAATAAGCAGCACAAATAAGAATTAAATATTTTAAAACACAAGAGCCTTCCTTTTTTAAACTCGTAATATGAGCATTTCTCAGTGTCCAGTTTCCAGAAGAACATGCTTCTAGATCATGGACAAACAACCTACACTTTTAACTTCAGGTTTCTAAGAAGTGAATGTTTGTGGCCCACATCATGGCATGCAGAAATCTTGTAGACTCCATGTTGCGCATAGCAAAACAGCTGTCTGAATGAAAGCTTGTGAGGTTTTAAAAATGGGGGCTATGACCTTGCTCCAATGGACCTCCTCAGAAAATACATGGGCCTTCATTAAAAGTAGTCTTGGTCCTCCAATACAAGCTAATTACCTCTCCTAATCCCTGCAGATACATAAACTGATAAGAAAATAAAACCAGTTTGTGTTTGTGTGGTGGTAGTGGTGGTGACAGACAAATGTAGCAGACAAATTGGGAAAATCCAAATTAATAAATTTCACGATTCAGTGAAGCTATTCACACATTGAGTTTGCAAGTTATCTGGAAAACACGCCGTTTATAATGGCAATGTGAAAAAAGGTACCCGTGATTGGGTTAAAATTTTAGATTCACCAACTGGGTGCACATTTTGGATAATAAAGTGTTCAAAACATCTGGAGATGAGTCTGGGGATGTTTTCCAGACCACAGCAGAAAGATTAATGACCTAAGCCTGTCAGGCTAAAATGGAAGCCCTCAGAGGGACTGGATAAGGTTTTGATTTAAGAAAAAAAGAAGAAGAAAGAAGAACAGTAAAACAATCTATAGAGTAGATAGGCCTGTTGCTCATTGTCAAAAAGGCTATAATTCTTTGCTTATGTATAAACACAAGAGAGTTTCATAATTATGTAAAAAGGGAACATTTTGTATTGCCAAGAGGAGAAATTCTGTAAGCAATGGAGGATGCCCAGTCTTTTTCTGCATCTGAAGTACCAGAGGGTTTCTGGAAATCACATTCAGAAGACAGACAAGTTTCTGCATGTTCAAGAGCACCAAACAGTGAAACCTCCTGAGTACTTTCCACAGCATCCTCCTGCACAATGGAGAACATGCAGCAATACAGCATTTCAGGGCTGGAGGCCCTGAAAGAATAAAAAGGGCCTTCAAGATACACTGTAGATATCTCCTGAGAGGGCAGTGGCAAAACTTCTGCTCACGCAGTTGCTGGTATCCTTTTACCATGGTACACCACTGTTCCAACAAAATCTTCCCTATCCATCAACTCATCTAGGTTTACAATTCAGAAACAATGAGATACAATTAGGAGCTAAATCCATCCAGCTGGGACACCCGTTCCTCCTTCTGGCAAGGAATATCGATGCTATTGAGCTTACTGGCCTTCACTGAGACTGTTAGTTGGCTCACATACAAAGAAATCCCCCTCCATCTTGAAGGATCTGTCTGACAAAACTTAGCCAACCATAAAAAGGAGCAAAGCTCCAGTGAGTCTGTTTTCATTGTCACCTGATAGAGAGGACAAAGATCCCACGATCATGGCTCTGGAAGGAGTCCCTAAGGATGTCACAAAGGATGGGGCACAGTCCTGAATCAGGACAGAAGCTCAATGTCATGCCTAGTCTTGCTCTTCTAGTGAAATCTCCATTGAAATGCTTGCTGAATGTTCTTTGAGCCACTAAGGAAAACAACGTGTGCTAGCAAGAAGACACATGCAAGGCTGTCAGAGATGCTCTGGCCAAATGGAGAAGGCTGATTAGATCAACAAGAACTGGCAGCCTTGCCCTGTGCTTTTTCCAAAGAATTATTTCAGGAGGAGACCAAGGCCCCTGCCATATCATGCCATCTCTTCTTGTAAGGCATTCCAGGCTGCAGGTGTAATCTCTTCACTCAAACACTACCATCACAGGGCCTGGCAAAGGGAGGGAGTCCTGGACTGGGGTGAGTGCACCATGAACTGAATTTAAGGCAGGCCTACAGTGTCCCAGAGAAGACAGGACAGCACCAATTGTATATGCTAGCAACAGCAGAGGAAGAAGCTACGGGCCGCAGAACTAGGTTACACAATTTAAGGACCGCAAAAGGGGAAATAGGGATATCATTCTTGGGTATTACTGAGTGTCAACTTTTATGGAAGCTGCTCATTTGCCCTTGACAGAAAAGGAATACGCAGGCAAGAAAACTCTGGGCAGCAATAAAAAAGACTTATAGAAAAAAGAAAGAGGAAAAACCCTGCTGGCACAAGCTATTGGAGGCAAATATCATTTCGGTACAGCCAAATGTCGTGTGTGCCCCATTAGACTGTGCCTTGGGCAGGCAATTTTCTGAGTTCATACACAAATTAAGGCTATCTAAGCATGAGTGTCAAATCCAAGCAAGTCCTCTTGCTTACCATAAAAAAGGTGGAATAAGACCCAGGAGAAAACTTTTTTTAAAACTGTGGTGTGTTGACCTTGGTCAGCTGCCAGATGACCACCCAGCCACTCTTATCCCACTCTTCAATAAGACAGGAGGCATAAATAAGATGAAAAAACCTTGTAGGTTGAGATAAAGACAGGGAACCCCCCTGTGTGGGCTCCTCCACAGGCTGCAGTTCCTTCAGGAAATACTAACCTGCTCCAGCATGGGATTCTCCACTGGCTGTAGTGTGGGTATCTGCCCACCATGGTTTCTTCCATGAGCTGGAAGGGAATACATGCTTTGATGCCTGGAGCACCTCCTCCCTTCTTCTCCAACCCTGCTGCTCACACTGTTGCTTCTCACACTTCTTTCTTTCACTCCTTACATTGTCATGCAACATTTTACCCTTTCTTAAATATGCTTTCATAGAGGTGCCACCAGCTTCACTGATGGGCTCAGCTGTGTCCTATGGTGGGTCCATTGTGGAGCCAGCTGGAACCAGCTGTGTCCGGGTATGATCTCTTCTTATACTGGCCACACCTGCAGCCCCCTGATGCCAACACCATGACACCTAAACACAATATGTCCACTAACAGTTCTGATGTGAGGGCAACAAAGCCTGTTCTGGCTGGCTGGCTCAACCTCTTTGCTGCCTGCATTTACAAAAGTACGGGGACGAAGAGGAAGATGAAAGAAGAATTTGCAAGGGGTGAAGGGACTACCTCAAGACTAGGTAATAGAAAAGGCAAGAACAGTCATGGTGCTGCAAAACTTAAGCAAGATCTTTTCCTCAGAGACCACTGTCTTCGTAACCAAAGTCAGTCTCAGGCTTGACAACAGTTTAGATGTGGGCCTGGAGACACAAACAGTAAGGGCTATTGCTCTTTATGGTTCTTTCATGGACTGCAACGTGTTCAGCTGCCTTACAATAATTTTATCCATGTTTGTATTAAGTTGATTTTATGGACAATACTAGTAGGCCTTAAACTACCTGATAGTGCACCCAGTAGATATCTGATAAGAAGCTGGCATCACAATAGGGGAACATACCATATAACAGCAGAGCTAAGCATAAGCAGTAAGAATCTAGGTAAGAATTTATAACATTCATGTCTTGACTGCAAATCTCCGCATGGGAAGAAGTTAACATCACTGCCTACAGTGAGACTCTGAAGTCCTGAAATACATAAATCACAGTGTTTCAGAAAATATGTAATAAAGCTGAACATTAATTGCGTAAGTTACCAGAGTATGACGTGATGTTGTCAGTAATTCTCCAAAGAAAGCTATAGTTACATATTCTTCACACA
Source organism: Phaethon lepturus (assembly GCF_000687285.1). Classification (NCBI taxonomy): domain Eukaryota; kingdom Metazoa; phylum Chordata; class Aves; order Phaethontiformes; family Phaethontidae; genus Phaethon; species Phaethon lepturus. The sequence goes on from NW_010548325.1 coordinate 34,840, forward strand.
ACCTCTGGCCCAGCTGGTCATGTTGCCACTATGGAAATCAGCAGTGATGTCAGGACAGCAATGACCAAAGCAATGAACAGTTTGTGGATGGCCCTTGAGTGTGTTTTCTACAGGAAAAGTTGCAGGAACAGAACTTGCCAACGGTAAGATAGCCCCAAATCTTTAATGAGTACACTGTGGCCAAATGATGCCTATCCACTTCTGGATCAGTATGGACATGGGAACAGCTCTGAAAAGGCAGAATAGCTAATTCTGAATTCATGACATATGGCCCAGAAGGGCCTTCCACATCCTGAAATTAGTATCCTATTACTAATAGTCGAACTAAGCCAGCAGTGTGCCCAGGTGGCCAAGAAGGCCAACAGCGTCCTGGCCTGTATCAGCAAGTGTGGCCAGCAGGAGTAGGGAAGTGATTGTGCCCCTGTACTCGGCACTGGTGAGGCTGCACCCCAAATACCATGTTCAGTTTTGGGCCCCTCACTACAAGAAGAACATTGAGGTGCTGGAGCGTGTCCAGAGAAGGGCAAGTGTGTCCTCTTTAGAAGCATAACAGAAAAGTAGATCTATGTTTTAATTTTCATTTAACCTGTCCGATGACGTTAAAGCAGCCACTACTAATCTAGTTTCACTTTTCTACCTCTAGCAGGTGACATAATCTTAAAACAGAACTGAGTGACTAAGCAACAAGATCCCAGTTTGTAGAACAAAGCAGAGAGATAAGGGAATTCCTTTGAACTACACACATTTACATATTATTTCTACTTAAATATAATTAAAAAAGAGACATGCATTTTATAAACATTACAAGAATCATGAAACCTCCAGAATATTTCTTCCTTATAGACATATTTTGGTTTTATTTTCATGTAACAGAAACATCAGGTGTTTTCTAACTGTAGTTAAAAAAGATTAATCATCTACACATGTAGACTGCTAAGAATGACTCAAGTACAACCTTTTTATTCTCCCATCATCATCTCGCCTTTACTGACTTGCAGGATATTGGAACAGAACGTTGTTCTGGAAACAATCTTACTGAACTCAGGACAGCAGGCAGCATGAAGGAAGAATTACATCAGTGCTATTGTGTAAGACTAAGTCAAGACTGCTGATGGACAGCCACATAATTATTTACTAAGTGATGACAGTGGGATTTTAAAACTTTGTTCTTATTTAATGTAGACCAAATACAATTTTAATATGTTAATGCAGAATAAATATAAGAAAATCTGTAAAATTAAGTCAGCAGAGAGCTCTGATCACCAAAAGACGTTTCAAAAGATCAAGTACGTTATTTCAACTTACTTAAGAGAATAACTCCACTGTATGATGATGACACGTACATTCCTCTGGTAAGGCCAGAACGTTTTAAATATAAGCTGGTTTTAGACAAGTTTTTCTTTAAATGTTGTAATGAATGATTCATCATTCACTAACCATGTCATTGTCCTGTATATGCTGAGTGAAGGATAGAACCAGAATTTATTAAAGATTATGTATTTTCTTCTTTTATACATGTGACTTTTTAAAGGCTTTATGTGCCTGAGTTAGAACCAACGTCCCATATGAACTGCTATAAATTGTTGTGTTTGTTTATGGCTGGTTAACAAGTAAGCGACAGGGAAGATCCAGCATCCCTTAATCTAGTTTTTGCATTCATAGCTGATACAAAGCAAAGCACAACTTCCTAGTATGAATGCACAGCATAGCTCATCTATGGGAATTTTCCATTTATTGTGTTTGAAAGGATATACCATAAATGATGCTATGGTGCCCACGCATTGGGTAAATCCAGCTGTAAGAAAATGTCTATCCTTCTCCAAACACACCATCTTCTTGTTTCTGGAGAAAGCAAATGGGGTTTAGAGTTATTGTACTATTTGATTCTCTGGGTACACTACGGAGAACTTAAAAATCAGATGCTGTAGGCACTGGAAGATAAAAGTTTTGCACACTTCCCCCACCCCATTTATTACTTCGCTGTAGTTCTAGCTCTGAGCTAATGCATGCTTTTATAAAGCTGCCAGAGCTCTGAGCTCACCCATTCTACCTTTCCCCTGGCTGGGGGGTTTGGTTGCCTGGGCTCACTGTCAGCTTCAATTATTGTGCAAGCATCTAGTTTTGAAAACAGCTCTTCCACAAAGCTTTGCTGAGAAGCCTCAGTGGGCTCTCCTCCCCATTTCCCTCTGCAGTGGCTTTTAAGCTGAGGGCTTCATCCCTGGCATCCACCTGAGCTCTGCTGCAGCAGTGTTGCAGCCATGCCTGTGCTGGGCCAGGGACCCCACTGATCTGGATGCTGACCCTGAGCCATGAACTTGAGCTCCTGGCCTGATCCCCAACCTGCTTCATCTCTATGGTCTTCTCTGGCCACCTAGGCTCATAGCTAAACCTGGCTCCTGTCACTAGGCTTATTCAGGCACGGTGCGGCTGAGCCCTTGCACAAATTATGAACACAGGTACTGAGTTCAGTTTTGGGCCCCTCACTACAAGAAGGACATTGAGGTGCTGGAGTGTGTCCAAAGAAGAGCAACGAAGCTGGTGAGGGGTCTGGAGCACAAGTCTGATGAGGAGCGGCTGAGGGAACTGGGATTATTTAGTCTGGAGAAGAGGAGGCTGAGGGGAGACCTTATCGCTCTCTACAACTACCTGAAAGGGGGTTGTGGTGAGGTGGGTGTTGGTCTCTTCTCACAACTAACTAGTGATAGGACGAGAGTAAATGGCCTCAAGTTGCACCAGGGGAGGTTTACATTGGATATTAGGAAAAATTTCTTCACCGAGAGGGTGGTCAGACATTGGAACAGGCTGCCCAGGGAGGTGGTGGAGTCACCATTTCTGGGAGTGTTCAAAAAACGTGTGGATGTGGCGCTTCAGGACATGGTTTAGGGGACACTGTGGCATTGGATTAATAGTTGGACTTGATGATCTTGAAGGTCCTTTCCAATCTTAGTCATTCTGTGATCTGTGATTCTGTGATCTGCATAAATGTACCTGTTCTCACCAGGCTTTCCAGTTAAATAAGCCAGTAGCTTCGGTAGTTTAGTAAAGAAAGAGCAAAGGCTGCACACGGAAGCAAAGGAAAACAAAAACATTAATTCGCTACTTCCCATCAGCAGGTGATATCCAGCCACCTCAGTATGGGCAGTAGGTCCTCAGTATGCACAGAAGTTGCTCTGGATGATAAACACCTTAGTAATTACTGGCCCCTCCTCTCCTCCTTTCTCTTAGCTTTTATTGCTGAGCAGACATCACATGGTATGGAATATCTCTTTGGTCCGCTTGCGTCAGCTGTTCTGGTTGTGTCCCCTCCCAGCCTCTTGCCCACCCCCAGCATACTGGCCTTTGGAGAGGAGATGCTGGAGAAACAGCCTTGATGCTGTGCCAGCACTGCTCAGCAGTAGCCAAAACACTGATGTGTTATCAACACCCTTGTAGCTACAAATACAAAGCACAGCACTATGAGGGCTGCTATGGGGAAAGTCAACGCCATCCCAGCCAGACAGAATACACTCACCCAACCCTTCCTCACCTTGCCAATGCCACAAAATACCAATCTGCACTCTGCAGAACCCAGGAAAGCTGCCTGACCCACCAAACTACAGGATCTCGCTATGCTTTGGTGATTAATGCTTATCCAGTTTTCTTTATTGAAGAAATTTATTACACAAGGGCTCCAAGAGGTCTGTGGGAAGCGCATGAACACTAGAAGTGATTATGTAATTACTGCTCCCACTCAAGTGCACATTGCAGATTTCCATGGTCTTGGACACAGTCAGGAGCTGCCTGACCCACCAAACTACAGGATCTCGCTATGCTTTGGTGATTAATGCTTATCCAGTTTTCTTTATTGAAGAAATTTATTACACAAGGGCTCCAAGAGGTCTGTGGGAAGCGCATGAACACTAGAAGTGATTATGTAATTACTGCTCCCACTCAAGTGCACATTGCAGATTTCCATGGTCTTGGACACAGTCAGGAATAAAAGAGAACAATGTGAAAAGCTTATCTCCATTGTACAGACCTGGGCTACAGAAATACATATAGCACTTCTTCATAGTCCTCTATTTAGTTTGGCAGTTAAACATGCAATGTTCCCTAAGCAAAGCTCCCGAAACCTTTAGCAGGGATTATACACATGGAAGAAAAGCAATAGTGCATAGTAAGAAAAGTTCAACACTTACCAGTGTGGCAACCTGTACTAATCTAAGCAAAAGGTCAACAAAATAGGGCTTTGTAAACTCAGTTACCACTAACATGGTTGCAACAAGCAACTCTGAACAGACATCTGAAAGGTGAGACTATATCCCTTCCTCTTTTCCCTTTCCTCCCATTTTTTCCCAAGGAACTCCCTTCACTTGCAGCTGGAACAGACAGTCAGGAAAGCCATGGCAACAGGGGCCAGACCTGCCCTGATGGTTAACGGCAGTGCTTGGGGGGATCATGGCCTCCCCAGCTGCCATAAAGCACTTCCTTCCACCACAGGCAGCACCTTAGCTTCACAAGGCGCAGGCAACTCAGAGGACTAGAAGGATGTCGTGAGGTTATGCAGGGAGAAAATTAGAAGGGCCAAAGCCCAACCAGAAATTAATCTGGCTACTGCTGTAAAAGACAATAAAAAATGTTTCTATAAATGCATTAGCAACAAAAGGAGGACTAAGGACAATCACTATCCTTTATTGCATGCGGGGGGAAACATAGTGACAAAGGATGAGGAAAGTGCTGAAGTTCTTAATGCCTTCTTTGCCTCAGTCTTTAATAGTAAGACCAGTTGTTCTATTGGTGCCCAGGCCCCCAAGCTAGAAGACAGGGATGGGGAGCAGAATGAAGCCCTCATAATCCAAGGTGAAATGGTTAGCGACCTGCTACACCACTTAGACACACGGAAGTCTACGGGGCCTGATGGGATCCACCCAAGAGTACTGAGGGAGCTGTCGAAAGTGCTCACCAAGCCACTTGCCATCATTTATCAGCAGTCCCAGCTAACCAGCAAGGTCCCGGACTGAAGTCAGCAAATGCGACAGCCATCTACAAGAAGGGCCAGAAGGACTATGCAGGGAACTACAGGCTTGTCAGTCTGACCTCAGTGCTGGGGAAAGTTATGGAACAGGTCATCCTGACTGCCATCACACAACATGTACAGGACAAGCAGGTGATCAGGCCCAGTCAGCATGCATTTATGAAAGGCAGGTCCTGCTTGATCAACCTCATCTCCTTCTATGACAAGGTGATCTGCTTAGCGGAGGAGGGAAAGGCTATGGATGCTGTCTACCTAGACTTTAGTAAAGTCTTTGACACCATTTCTCACAGCATTCTCCTGGAGAAACTGTCTGCTTATGGCTTTTCTGGGTAAACGGACCCAAAGAGCTGTGGTAAATGAAGTTAAATCCAGTTGGTGGCCGGTCACAAGTGGTGTTCCCTAGCGCTTAGTAATGGGGCCAATTCTGTTTAATATCTTTATCAA